>NC_092037.1:50799775-50829010 GCF_003086295.3 Arachis hypogaea | reverse complement strand
GCGGTACGCGCCAAGTGCGCCTACGCGCAAGGGGTCATTCTGCTAAAAATTTTCTAAGTTAAAAGCTGCAGAATTCACAAGTTTAAACCCCAATCTTCCAACGGACATAACGTTCTCATTTTAAATCATTTTTCACCCGTTCTTCGAACGGCATGGACATCCCGGATTCAATTTCATTTCTGATTAGATTTGGCACAAAACAGAGATCCGTAGTCCAAGTTATGTCCCATCAAAATATGCCCAAAAACCATATTTTTCATAAAAACCACAAAGTGCCATTTTCAAACAAGCCATTTCCAACTCTTTTCAAAATCAATCAAAACATGCCATTTTCATCCCTCTTCTTTGAAATTAATCAAAATATATCAATTTCAACATCAAGCCTCCTCAACTCACACATTGACACTTTACCACAATTTATCAAAATCACTATCTCATCATTTTAACCCACTTTACCCAAGTGGCTTGATGAGCGGATAATTTGTACGCTTTTTGGCATTGTTTTTAGTATGTTTTGGTATTATCTAGTTAGTTTTAGTATATTTTTATTAGTTTTTAGTTAAAATTCACTTTTCTGGACTTTACTATGAGTTTGTGTGTTTTTCTGTGATTTCAGGTATTTTCTGGTTGAAATTGAGGGACCTGAGCAAAAATCTGATTCAGAGACTAAAAAGGACTGCAGATGCTGTTGGATTCTGACCTCCCTGCACTCGAAGCGGATTTTCTGGAGCTACAGAAGCCCAATTGGCGCGCTCTCAACGGCGTTGGAAAGTAGACATCCTGGGCTTTCCAGCAATATATGATAGTCCATACTTTGCCCAAGATTTGATGGTCCAAACCGGCGTTCAAAGTCACCCTCAAGATTTCCAGCGTTAAACGCCGGAACTGGCACCAAAATGGGAGTTAAACGCCCAAACTGGCATAAAAGCTGGCGTTTAACTCCAAGAGAAGTCTCTGCACGAAAATGCTTCATTGCTCAGCCCAAGCACACACCAAGTGGGCCCGGAAGTGGATTTTTATGTCATTTACTCATTTCTGTAAACCCTAGGCTACTAGTTCTCTATAAGTAGGACCTTTTACTATTGTATTTTCATCTTTGGACACCTAGTTCTTAGATCATTGGGAGGCTGGCCTCACGGCCATGCCTAGACCTTGTTCTTATGTATTTTCAACGGTGGAGTTTCTACACACCATAGATTAAGGTGTGGAGCTCTGCTGTACCTCGAGTATTAATGCAATTACTATTGTTCTTCCATTCAATTCCGCTTGTTCTTGTTCTAAGATATCACTTGTTCTTCAACTTGATGAATGTGATGATCCGTGACACTCATCATCATTCTCACCTATGAACGTGTGACTGACAACCACCTCCGTTCTACCTTCGATTGGGTGAATATCTCTTGGATTCCTGATTGCACGATGCATGGTTGATCGCCTGACAACCGAGTGCTCGCCTGACAACCGAGCCAACCATTCCGTGAGATCAGAGTCTTCGTGGTATAGGCTAGAACTGATGGCGGCATTCAAGAGAATCCGGAAGGTCTAACCTTGTCTGTGGTATTCTGAGTAGGATTCAATGATTGAATGACTGTGACGTGCTTCAAACTCCTAGCAGGCGGGGCGTTAGTGACAGACGCAAAAGAATCACTGGATTCTATTCCGGCCTGACCGAGAACCGACAGATGATTAGCCATGCTGTGACAGAGCATAGGAACATTTTCATTAAAAGAGGATGGGAGGTAGCCACTGACAACGGTGAAACCCTTGCATAAGCTTGCCATGGAAAGGAGTAAGAAGGATTGGATGAAGACAGTAGGAAAGCAGAGAGACGGAAGGGAAGGCATCTTCATGCGCTTATCTGAAGTTCCTACCAATGATTTACATAAGTACCTCTATCTTTATCTTTGTGTTTTATGCGTCTATCATTATATCCATTTGAGTTTGCCTGACTAAGATTTACAAGATGACCATAGCTTGCTTCATACTAACAATCTCCGTGGGATCGACCCTTACTCGCGTAAGGTTTATTACTTGGATGACACAGTGCACTTGCTGGTTAGTTGTGCGAAGTTGTGTTAATGCCATGGTATTGAACACCAAGTTTTTGGGGTTCTTTACCGGGGATTATGAGAGTTGTGAAAAGTATTGTTCACAATTTTGCGCTACCAAGTTTTTGGCGCCGTTGCCGGGGATTGTTCAGTTTGGACAACTGACGGTTCATCTTGTTGCTTAGATTAGGTATTTATTTTTTTTCGAAATTCTTGAAGAAGAATTCTAGAGTTTCATGATGATCTGTTGAAATCTGGCTGGCTGTGAAGCCATGTCTAATTTCATTGGACCGAGGTTTCAACTTATCATCACAAGAGCTTGTTGATTTTTATCAATCTTGCTTTTGGAGCAGTGATCTGCTAAGGCTTGGCTGGCCATTGGCCATGTCTAGTGTTTTGGACCGAAGCTTTCTTTGAAAGCTTGGCTGGCTGTGAAGCCATGTCTAATTCCTGGACCGGAGTCTTAGACTAGCATTGCACTGATTCCTGGAATTCTCATTAAGAATTTTGATATGTTTCTCCACTTAATTTTCGAAAAAGCACAAAAAAAAATTCAAAAAATCATAAAAACCAAAAATATTTCTTGTTTGAGTCTAGTGTCTCATTTTAAGTTTGGTGTCAATTGCATACATTCATTCATGTGTCTTAAGGATCTTCAAGTAATTCTTGATGATTTCTTACTTTGATCTTTGAATTCTCTTGACTTGAGTGTTTATGTGTCTCATATGCATTCTCATTAGTGTCAGTAGTATACAAACTGCTAAGTTTGGTGTCTTGCATGCATTGTTATTTGATTCTAGTTGCATTTTGATTATTCCTTATTATTAAAAATCCAAAAATATTTTTAATTTGTGTCTTTTCAAGTCAATAATACAGAGAATTGAAGATTCAGAACATACTGCAGAGGAATTATACAGAAAAAGCTGGGCATTCAAAATGCCCAGTGAAGAAGGACAGACTGGCGTTTAAACGCCAGCCAGGGTACCTAGTTGGGCGTTTAACGCCCAAAAAGGTAGTGTTTTGGGCGTTAAACGCCAGAATGTGCACCATTCTGGGCGTTTAATGCCAGGATGGCACAAGGGGGAAGATTTTGTTTTCAAATCAGATTTTTTTTTTCAAGTTTTCAAAGTTTTTCAAAATCAAATCTTTTTTTTATTCAATTTTTCAATCAAATCTTTTTCAAAATCAATTTCTTTCCATTTTCAAAGATACTTACTATCAATTAATGATTTGATTCAACATTTCAAGTATGTTGCCTTTTCTGTTGAGAAAGGTTTAATGTTTGAATCATATCTTTTCTTGTTAGTCAAGTCTTTAATTTTCAAAATCAAATCTTTTTAAATGTTTTTCAAATCATATCTTCTCAATCACATCTTTTTAAAACCAATCATATCTTCTTAACCACATCTTTTTCAAAATAGTTTTCAATCAAATCTTTTTGATTTCTAATTTCAAAATCTTTTTCAAAAATCACTTGATCTCTTTCCCACTTTCATTTTCGAAAATCAAGTAGTGTTTTCAAAAATGTTTTCAAAATCTTTTACTTAATTTTCGAAAATTACTTCCCTCCTTCTCACATCCTTCTATTTATGGACTAACACTATCCCTTAATGCAAAATTCGAACTCCATCTCCTTTGACAAGTTCGAATTTTCTACTTCTGTCTTCTAATTTTCTTTTCCTCTGACACCTAAAGGAATCTCTATACTGTGACATAGAGGATTCCACATTTTCTTGTTCCCTTCTCTTTCTTATGAGCAGGAGCAAAGACAAAAACATTCTTGTTGAGGCTGATCCTGAACCTGAAAGGACCTTGAAGAGAAAGCTAAGAGAAGCCAAAGCACAACTCTCTTTAGAGGACCTGACCGAATTCTTCAAAGAAGAAGAACCTATGGCAGCCGAAAACAACAACAATGCCAACAATGCAAGGAAGGTGCTAGGTGACTTCACTGCACCTACTCCCGATTTCTATGGGAGAAGCATCTCTATCCCTGCCATTGGAGCAAACAACTTTGAGCTTAAGCCTCAATTAGTTTCTCTAATGCAACAGAATTGCAAGTTCCATGGACTTCCATTGGAAGATCCTCATCAGTTCTTAGCTGAATTCTTGCAAATCTGTGACACTGTCAAGACTAATGGGGTTGACCCTGAGGTCTACAGACTTATGCTATTCCCTTTTGCTGTAAGAGACAGAGCTAGGACATGGTTGGACTCTCAACCTAAAGAAAGCCTGGACTCTTGGGAAAAGCTAGTCAATGCCTTCTTGGCAAAATTCTTTTCACCTCAAAAATTGAGTAAGCTTAGAGTGGAAGTCCAAACCTTCAGACAGAAGGAAGGAGAATCCCTCTATGAAGCTTGGGAAAGATACAAACAATTAATCAGAAAGTGTCCTTTTGATATGCTTTCTGAATGGAGCATCATAGGTATTTTCTATGATGGTCTCTCTGAACTATCCAAGATGTCTTTGGATAGCTCTGCTGGAGGATCTCTTCATCTGAAGAAGATGCCTACAGAAGCTCAAGAGCTGATTGAAATGGTTGCAAATAACCAATTCATGTACACTTCTGAAAGAAATCCTGTGAACAATGGGACTAGTCAGAAGAAAGGAGTTCTTGAGATTGACACTCTGAATGCCATATTGGCTCAGAACAAAATATTGACTCAACAAGTCAATATGATTTCTCAAAGTCTGTCTGGAATGCAAAATGCACCAAGCAGTACTAAAGAAGCTTCATCTGAGGAAGAAGCCTATGATCCTGAGAACCCTTCAATGGAAGAGGTGAATTACATGGGAGAACCCTATGGAAACACCTATAATCCTTCATGGAGAAATCATCCAAATTTTTCATGGAAGGATCAACAGAGACCCCAACAAGGTTTCAACAATAATAATGGTGGAAGAAACAGGTTTAGCAATAGCAAGCCTTTTCCATCATCTTCTCAGCAACAGACATAGAGTTCTAAGCAGAATACCTCTGACTTAGCAACCATGGTCTCTGATCTGATCAAAACCACTCAAAGTTTCATGACTGAAACAAGGTCCTCCATTAGAAATTTGGAGGCACAAGTGGGTCAGCTGAGCAGGAAAATTACTGAACTCCCTCCTAGTACTCTTCCTAGCAATACTGAAGAAAATCCAAAAGGATAGTGCAAGGTCATCAACATGGCCGAATTTTGGGAGGAAAGAGAGGCAGTGAACGCCACTGAGGAAAGCCTTACTGGGCGTCCACTGGCCTCCAATGAGTTCCCCAATGAGGAACCATGGGAATCTGAGGCTCAAAATGAGACCATAGAGATTCCATTGGACTTACTTCTGCCATTCATGAGCTCTGATGAGTATTCTTCCTCTGAAGAGGATGAGTATGTCACTGAAGAGCAAGTGGCTAAATACCTTGGAGCAATCATGAAGCTAAATGACAAGTTATTTGGAAATGAGACTTGGGAGGATGAACCCCCTTTGCTCACCAAAGAACTGGATGACTTGTCTAGACAGAAACTGCCTCAAAAGAGACAGGATCCTGGGAAGTTTTCAATACCTTGTACCATAGGCACCATAACCTTCAAGAAGGCCTTGTGTGACTTAGGGTCAAGTGTAAACCTCATGCCTCTCTCTGTAATGGAGAAGTTAGGGATCTCTGAGGTACAAGCTGCAAAAATCTCACTAGAGATGGCAGACAACTCAAGAAAACAAGCCCATGGACTTGTAGAGGATGTTCTGGTTAAAGTTGAAGACCATTACATCCCTACTGATTTCATAGTCCTAGAGACTGGGAAGTGCATGGATGAATCCATCATCCTTGGCAGACCCTTCCTAGCCACAGCAAAGGCTGTGATTGATGTTGATAGAGGAGAGTTGATCATTCAAGTGATTTGATGTTTAAGGCCCAAGGATATCCCTCTGTCATCATGGAGAGAAAGCATGAAGAGCTTCTCTCAAAAACAGAGCCGCCACAGTCAAACTCTAAGTTTGGTGTTGGGAGGCCACAACCAAACTCTAAGTTTGGTGTTGAACCCCCACATTCAAACTCTAAGTTTGGTGTTGGGAGGTTCCAACATAGCTCTGAGCATTTCTGAGGCTCCATGAGAGTCCTCTGTCAAGCTAATGACATTAAAGAAGCGCTTGTTGGGAGGCAACCCAATGTTTTATAATTAACTATTTTCCTTTGTTATTTTATTTTTTTTAGGTTGATGATCATGAGAAGTCACAAAATCAATGAAAAAAGCAAAAACAGAATGAAAAACAGGAAGAAAAACAGCACACCCTGGAGGACGCACCTACTGGCGTTTAAACGCTAGTGAGGTTAGCAGATGGGCGTTTAACGCCCAGTCTGGCACCATTCTGGGCGTTTAACGCCAGAAAGGGGCACCAGACTGGCGTTAAACGCCAGAAAAGGGCAAGAAGCTGGCGTTAAACGCCAGAAATGGGCACCAGCCCAGCGTTTAACGCCAGAATTGGCACAAAACGAGATTTTGCTTGCCATTTGGTGCAGGGATGACTTTTCCTTGACACCTCAGGATCTGTGGACCCCACAGGATCCCCACCTACCCTACCACTCTCTCTCTTCTTCACCCATTCACCAATCACCTCAACACCTCTTCCCCAAAAACCCTTCACCTATCAAATCCCATCTTTCTCTTCACCACTCACATCCATCTTTCATAAAACCCCACCTACCCCACCATTCAAATTCAAACCACTTTCCCACCCAAACCCACCCATCCATGACCGAACCCTACCCTTCCCCCTCTCCTATATAAACCCTCCTTCATTCCTTCATTTTCACACAATATATACACCACTTCTCCCCTTCTTGGCCGAAAACAAAAGCCATTCCCTTTCCCCTCATTTCTTCTTCTTCTACTCTCTTCTTTCTTCTTTTGCTCGAGGACGAGCAAACCTTTTAAGTTTGGTGTGGTAAAAGCACTGCTTTTTGTTTTTCCATAACCATTTATGGCATCCAAGGCCGGAGAAACCTCTAGAAAGAGGAAAGGGAAGGCAAAAGCTTCCACTTCCGAGTCATGGAAGATGGAGAGATTCATCTCAAGGGTGCATCAAGACCACTTCTATGAAGTTGTGGCCTTGAAGAAGGTGACCCCCGAGGTCCCTTTTTCACTCAAAAAGAGTGAATATCCGGAGATCCGATATGAGATCCGAAGAAGAGGTTGGGAAGTTCTTACCAACCCCATTCAACAAGTCGGAATCTTGATGGTTCAAGAGTTCTATGCCAATGCATGGATCACCAAGAACCATGATCAAAGTGTGAACCCGGATCCAAAGAATTATCTTACTATGGTTCGGGGGAAATACTTGGATTTCAGTCCGGAAAGTGTAAGGTTGGCATTCAACTTGCCCATGATGCAAGGAGATGAACATCCTTACACTAGAAGGGTCAACTTTGATCAAAGGTTGGACCAAGTCCTCACAGTCATATGTGAAGAGGGCGCCCAATGGAAGAGAGATTCAAGAGGGAAGCCGGTTCAATTGAGAAGGCATGACCTCAAACCCGTGGCTAGAGGATGGTTGGAGTTTATCCAACGCTCAATCATTCCCACTAGCAACCGGTCCGAAGTTACCATAGACCGGGCTATCATGATTCATAGCATCATGATTGGAGAAGAAATAGAAGTTCATGAGGTTATAGCTCAAGAACTTTATAAGGTGGCGGACAAGTCCTCTACCTTGGCAAGGTTAGCCTTCCCTCATCTCATTTGTCACCTCTGTTATTCAGTTGGAGTTGACATAGAGGGAGACATCCCTATTGATGAGGACAAGCCCATCACTAAGAAGAGGATGGAGCACACAAGAACCCCACTCATCATGAGATCCCTGAGATACCTCAAGGGATGCACTTTCCTCCACAAAACTATTGGGAGCAACTAAATACCTCCCTAGGAGAATTGAGTTCCAACATGGGACAACTAAGGGTGGAGCATCAAGAACACTCCATCATCCTCCATGAAATTAGAGAAGATCAAAGAATCATGAGAGAGGAGCAACAAAGACAAGGAAGAGACATTGAGGAGCTCAAGCACTCCATAGGATCTTCAAGAGGAAGAAAGAGCCGCCATCACTAAGGTGGACCCGTTCTTTGATTTCCTTGTTCTTTATTCTTCTGTTTTTCGAATTTTATGCTTATGTTTATCTATGTTTGTGTCTTGTGATCATTAGTGTCTATGCCTTAAAGTTATGAATGTCCTATGAATCCATCACCTCTCTTAAATAAAAACGTGCTTAATTGAAAAAGAAAAAGAATTGCATGAATTTTGAATTTTATAACAGCTTAATTATTTTGATGTAGTGGCAATACTTCTGTTCTCTGAATGTATGCTTAAACAGTGCATATGTCTTTTGAATTTGTGGTTCATGAATGTTGGCTCTTGAAAGAATGACGAAAAAGGAGACATGTTACTGAGGATCTGAAAAATCATAAAAATGATTCTTGAAGCAAGAAAAAGCAATGAAAAAAAATCGAAAAAAAAATAGAAAAAAAAGAGAAGAAAAAGAAAGAAAAAAATAAAGTTGTGATCCAAGGCAGAAAGAGTGTGCTTAAGAACCCTGGACACCTCTAATTGGGGACTCTAGCAAAGCTGAGTCACAATCTAAAAAGGTTCACCCAATTATATGTCTGTGGCATGTATGTATCCGGTGTTAATACTGGAAGACAGAGTGCTTTGGGCCACGGCCAAGACTCAATAAGTAGCTATGTTCAAGAATCATCATACTCTACTAGGAGAATCAGTAACACTATCTGGATTCTAAGTTCCTAAAGAAGCCAACCATTCTGAATTTCAAAGGATAGAGTGAGATGCCAAAACTGTTCAGAGGCAAAAAGCTAAAAGCCCCGCTCATCTAATTGATACTAATCTTCATAGATGTTTTTGGAATTCATTGCATATTCTCTTCTTTTATCTTGTTTGATTTCCAGTTGCTTGAGGACAAGCAACAATTTAAGTTTGGTGTTGTGATGAGCGGATAATTTGTACGCTTTTTGGCATTGTTTTTAGTATTTTTTGGTATTATCTAGTTAGTTTTTAGTATATTTTTATTAGTTTTTAGTTAAAATTCACTTTTCTGGACTTTACTATGAGTTTGTGTGTTTTTCTGTGATTTCAGGTATTTTCTGGCTGAAATTGAGGGACCTGAGCAAAAATCTGATTCAAAGACTAAAAAGGACTGCAGATGCTGTTGGATTCTGACCTCCCTGCACTCGAAGCGGATTTTCTGGAGCTACAGAAGCCCAATTGGCGCGCTCTCAACGGCGTTGGAAAGTAGACATCCTGGGCTTTCCAGCAATATATAATAGTTCATACTTTTTCTAAGATTTGATGGCCCAAACCGGCGTTCAAAGTCACCCTCAAGATTTCCAGCGTTAAACGCCGGAACTGGCACCAAAATGGGAGTTAAACGCCCAAACTGGCATAAAAGCTGGCGTTTAACTCCAAGAGAAGTCTCTGCACGAAAATGCTTCATTGCTCAGCCCAAGCACACACCAAGTGGGCCCGGAAGTGGATTTTTATGTCATTTACTCATTTCTGTAAACCCTAGGCTACTAGTTCTCTATAAGTAGGACCTTTTACTATTGTATTTTCATCTTTGGACACCTAGTTCTTAGATCATTGGGAGGCTGGCCTCACGGCCATGCCTAGACCTTGTTCTTATGTATTTTCAACGGTGGAGTTTCTACACACCATAGATTAAGGTGTGGAGCTCTGCTGTACCTCGAGTATTAATGCAATTACTATTGTTCTTCCATTCAATTCCGCTTGTTCTTGTTCTAAGATATCACTTGTTCTTCAACTTGATGAATGTGATGATCCGTGACACTCATCATCATTCTCACCTATGAACGTGTGACTGACAACCACCTCCGTTCTACCTTCGATTGGGTGAATATCTCTTGGATTCCTGATTGCACGATGCATGGTTGATCGCCTGACAACCGAGTGCTCGCCTGACAACCGAGCCAACCATTCCGTGAGATCAGAGTCTTCGTGGTATAGGCTAGAACTGATGGCGGCATTCAAGAGAATCTGGAAGGTCTAACCTTGTCTGTGGTATTCTGAGTAGGATTCAATGATTGAATGACTGTGACGTGCTTCAAACTCCTAGCAGGCGGGGCGTTAGTGACAGACGCAAAAGAATCACTGGATTCTATTCCGGCCTGACCGAGAACCGACAGATGATTAGCCATGCTGTGACAGAGCATAGGAACATTTTCACTGAGAGGATGGGAGGTATCCACTGACAACGGTGAAACCCTTGCATAAGCTTGCCATGGAAAGGAGTAAGAAGGATTGGATGAAGACAGTAGGAAAGCAGAGAGACGGAAGGGAAGGCATCTTCATGCGCTTATCTGAAGTTCCTACCAATGATTTACATAAGTACCTCTATCTTTATCTTTGTGTTTTATGCGTCTATCATTATATCCATTTGAGTTTGCCTGACTAAGATTTACAAGATGACCATAGCTTGCTTCATACTAACAATCTCCGTGGGATCGACCCTTACTCGCGTAAGGTTTATTACTTGGACGACCCAGTGCACTTGCTGGTTAGTTGTGCGAAGTTGTGTTAATGCCATGGTATTGAACACCAAGTTTTTGGGGTTCTTTACCGGGGATTATGAGAGTTGTGAAAAGTATTGTTCACAATTTCGCGCTACCATGGCTCAAACTCAAATATATTGACATATCATATACTCTTCCTCATGCCAATTCTCAACAACACCAATTCCACTAAATCATCATTGTGCACAATCAATATCATACTCACCATCAACATGGTTCAACCCACAATTCAACCATAACCAATCATTAAGCATATATCACAACATGCATATTTCTCATACATCATACCATCAAGGCATCATTAATCATCATCACATATATGACCACATCATATATATCAACAATTCAACAACATCAACAATTCAATGCCTATCTTAGGGCCTCTAGCCTAAGTATTTCCTACCACATTACATATTAGATACGGGAAACCGAAACCATACCTTAGCCGATTTCCCAAGCTCAACCAGAGCACTTCCAAACCACTTATCCACAAGCTCTCAAGGCCTCAATACCTCCAAGAACAGATTTTTCACCACCAAATCCCTTTTTCAAGCTTTTCAAAATCACCAATCAAGCTCCAATATTCACATATACACAACCTAAGCCACAATCATCATACCCATACACAACATCTCAATACCCAAACATCATAGAACAACAAAATTATAATAGGGTTGAGAATCTTACCACACCCAAGGTCCAAGGAGACAAGATTAACCTTCTCCTTCAAGAGAGTTGGGTCCTATAACATCAAAGAGCGCAAAATCTCAACATTTTTGCTCATAAAACTCGAAAACAAGGCTGGAATTTCGAAGAGCAAAACGTGGCTTACCTCAAGATTAATTGTATGGGTTTTGTAGAGCTCTCCGTGGTGAACGCGTGGCCGCAAACGGAGCGGCAATCGGAGCTCTAGATCAAAAGTTATGGTGGTTTGAAGATCAAGTGAGAGAAAGAACTTGAGAGAGTGTTCTTCCCTCCATGGCCTCCATTTTCAGCATGTGAGTGTGTTTAGTGAGGAGAGAGAATGCTGAAAACTAGGGTTTTGGTCTAGTTATGTTGGGCCAAGGGCCCACTTTGGGTCCGGTTGGCCCGGTTTGGCCCGTTTAGTCCAATCTTGGTCCGAATTCTATAAAATTGGTACCGAAATTCTCGTCTCAATCTCCTCTATCACATTTAGCCATAAAAATTACATTTTAGGCTTTCTAGAATAAATTCTCATTTATAGGTTAATTAGCCGTTAATTAACCGGGTTTTACAAAAGGTGCATGCTCTCTATTTTCTCTGATATGGTGAAAAAATTTCTAGAGGTCTTCATGAATGACTTTTCAGTATTTGAAGACTCATTCAACTCCTGTCTTGACCATCTAGCACTTGTTTTAAAGAGGTGCCAAGAGACTAACCTAGTTTTAAACTAGGAGAAATGTCACTTTATGGTGACTGAAAGAATTGTCCTTGGGCACAAAATTTTGAACAAGGGAATAGAGGTAGATCAAGCTAAGGTAGAGGTAATTGAAAAATTACTGCCACCTGCCAATGTTAAGGCAATCAGAAGCTTTCTAGGGCATGCAGGATTCTATAGGAGGTTTATAAAAGATTTTTCAAAAATTGCAAAACCTTTGAGAAATCTGCTAGCTGCTGACACCCCATTTATCTTTGATAAAGAGTGTCTGCAGGCGTTTGAGACCCTGAAAGCTAAGCTGGTCATAGCACCAGTTATCTCTGCACCAGACTGGACATTACCATTTGAACTAATGTGTGATGCCAGTGACCATGCCATTGTGCAGTGTTGGGACAAAGGCATGACAAGCTTCTGCACATCATTTATTATGCTTGTCGTGTTTTAAATGATGCACAGAAGAACTACACAACCACAGAAAAAGAGTTACTTGCAGTGGTTTATGCCATTGACAAGTTCAAATCTTATTTAGTAGGATCAAAAGTGATTGTGTACACTGACCATGCTGCTCTTAAATATCTTCTCACAAAGCAGGATTCAAAACCCAGACTCATATGATGGGTGTTGCTTCTGCAAGAGTTTGATATAGAAAAAGAGACAGAAAATGGACATAGAACCAAGTAGCAGATCACCTGTCCCGAATAGAACCAGTAGACGGAGCGTCCCTCCCTCTTACTGAGATCTCTGAAAACTTTTCGGATGAGCAACTCTTTGCCATCCAGGAAGTACCATGGTTTGCAGACATTGTAAACTACAAGGCTGTGAGATTCATACCCAAAGAGTATAGTAGGCAGCAATCAAAGAAATTGATCACAATGCAAAGTACTATCTTTGGGATGAACCATATATCTTCAAGAGATGTGCAGACGGAGTAATCCGTAGATGTGTGCCTAAAGAAGAAGCACAGAAGATCTTCTGGCATTGCCATAGGTCACAATATGGAGGACATTTTGGAAGTGAGCGAACAGCCACAAGAGTCCTTCAATGTGGCTTCTATTGGCCTACTCTCTATAAAGACTCCCAAGAGTTTATACTTAATTATGACAGTTGCCAAATATCTGGCAATCTGCCTCATAGTTATGCCATGCCTCAACAAGGAATCTTGGAGATTGAGTTGTTTGATGTATGGGGTATTGACTTCATGGGGCCTTTCCCACCATCATACTCAAACACTTATATTCTAGTGGCAGTGGATTATGTATCCAAATGGGTAGAAGCTATTGCAACACCCACTAATGATACTAAGACAGTGCTAAAATTCCTCCAGAAATATATCTTTAGCAGATTTGGTGTCCCTAGAGTACTAATCAGTGATGGGGCACTCATTTCTGTAATAAATAGCTTTACTCTGCTATGGTTCGATATGGAGTTAGCCACAGGGTGGCAACTCCATATCATCCACAGACAAATGGGCAAGCTGAAGTCTCTAATAGAGAACTTAAAAGAATCCTAGAACGGACTGTAATTAACCGTAGAAGGGATTGGGCAAGAAGCTTGGATGATGCTCTGTGGGCATATAGAATAACATTCAAGACTCCTATAGGGACCTCTCCATACCAGCTTGTGTATGAAAAAGCCTGTCACTTGCCAGTGGAACTGGAACATAAGGCCTATTGGGCAACCAGATTCTTAAACCTTGATGCCAAGTTAGTTGGAGAAAAACGATTGCTCCAGTTAAATGAGCTAGAGGAATTCAGACTCAATGCTTTCGAAAATGCAAAAATTTACAAAGAAAAAGCAAAAAGATGGCATGATAAGAAGCTATCATCCAGAGTCTTTGAGCCAGGGCAGAAAGTTCTGCTGTTTTAATTCTAGGCTCAAATTATTCCCTGGAAAATTGAAATCCTGGTGGAGAGGACCATATGTGATTACAAGTGTGTTGCCATATGGATATGTAGAGCTTCAGGATAATGATTCTAATAAAAAGTTCATTGTTAATGGACAAAGAGTCAAACATTATCTTGAAAGCAATTTTGAGCAAGAATGCTTAAAACTGAGACTTGATTAAAGCTCAGTAATAGTCCAGCTAAGGACAATAAAGAAGCGCTTGTTGGGAGGCAACCACGCCATTAACAAAGCTTATTTGTTAATTAATTGAATTTTATAGGTTCATATTAATTATCTTCAAGGTAAAATAGCAATTGCATGAGTTCACAGAGTTACAGAAGGATTTAGAGGATAAAACAGCAAAAAGAAGCTCACTAGTGCGAAAAAGCCAGTAAGAGCTGTTTTGGGCGTTAAACGCCCAACAAAAGCATCTACTGGGCGTTTAACGCCAGTAGAGATAGCCATCTGGCATTAAACGCCAGAAAGAAGCATCTTCTGGGCGCTTAACGCCAGATTTACAGCATCCTGGGTGTTCAGAAAAACGCCCAGTGATAAAGGGGTTTCTAGCGTTTAACGCCAGCCAGATGCTACAGCTGGGTGTTAAACACCCTTGAGAAGCTACAAATGGGTGTTAAATGCCCAAAACATGCAGCGTTTGGGCGTTTAACGCTAGGATTGTGGGGAGGAGGTAAATTCATTTTCACTTCAAATTTTTTCCATTTTTCATGTTTCATCCATAATTTCTTGCATAAACGTATTACGAATCCTTTTTCAAAGATATCAAATGTATCTTAATTCTTAAACATAAATCATTTTCAAATCCTCTCCAACTTCTTTTCAAATCTTTTTCAAAACTCAATTATCTTTTTAAATTCTTTTCAAATCTTTTTAAATTCTTCTCAAATCTTTTTAAATTCATCATATCTTATTTTCAAAATTCAGATTTATCTTTTTCAAATATCTTTCATATCTTTTCAATTTTAAATTGCATCTTTTTCCTATCATAATTATATTTTACAAATCATATCGTCTATCATATCTTCTTCAAAATTTTTGAAAATCCACCCTCCCTCCCTTTAAATCCATGTTCGGCTCCCTCCTCTCCTCCACAATTCGAACTTGGCTCTCCATCTATCCCTCTCCTTTCCTTTCTTTTTGCTTGAGGACAAGGAAACCTCTAAGTTTGGTGTGTTTATCCGTGATCACTAAACCAATACCCACTAAGATCATGGCTACTAAGAGAAAACAAATCATTCCAAGAGGCAAGAAAGAGAATATTCCAAAACCACTTTGGAATCAAGGGAAGTTCTTAACCAAAGAACCTTCAGACCATTACTACAAAATAATGGGTCTAAGGTCAGTGATCCCGGAAGTTAAATTCAATCTGAAAGAAGACGAATATCTGGAGATCCAAGAGCAAATTCAAAACAGGAGCTGGAAAATCCTAGCTAATCTTGAAACAAAGTGCAGGACAACAAGTGCAGGACGACCCCATCAAGAGGAAAGCACAGAGTTCCTCCTGGAAATCCCTCAAACTGAATACTGGGAGCATCTTAAAGCATCTGTTACCAAGTTGCAAGAAGCTATGAACCAACTAAAGGAAGAACAGAAAAATCAAAATAGCATGCTTTTCAAACTACTTGGGGAACAAGAAGAGCAAAGGCGTGAACTGAGGGAACTGAAGCGTCAGAAGCTGTCTCTTGAGGGACCATGCACTCCACAGACTAAGGGAGCATCTACCTCCCAAAGTAAAGGTTGTTGAGTCCTAATCTTAGCCTTAACTCTGTGATAATTGTTCTTATTAGGAATTTACCTTAGAAATTATATATGAGTAGTAGTAATTAGTATATCTATTATGATTTTATCTCCAATTAAGCTATAATGTATTCTTCTCATCATCATCAAACATAAATAAAATAGCAGATTTTTAGAATAAGGAGGCAATATTTTTTCGAGTTTTTAATAAGGAAATTTCTAATTATTTATATGTGGTGGCAATACTTTTTGTCTTCTGAATGAATGCCTGAATAGTGCATATTTTTTATATTGAATTTTATGAATGTTAAAATTGTTGGCTCTTGAAAGAATGATGAACAAGAGAAATATTATTGTTGATCTGAAAAATCATGAAATTGATTATTGAAGCAAGAAAAAGCAGTGAAAAAAAAAGGAGTGAGAATGAGCAGTAGAAAAAGCCAATAGCCCTTTAAACCGAAAGGCAAGGGTAAAAAGGATCCAAGGCTTTGAGCATCAATGGATAGGAGGGCGCAAGGAAATAAATCCAGGCCTAAGCGGCTAAAACAAGCTGTCCCTAACCATGTGCTTGTGGCATGCAGGTCCAAGTGAAAAGCTTGAGACTGAGTGGTTAAAGTCGTGATCCAAAGCAAAAGAGTGTGCTTAAGAACTCTGGACACCTCTAATTGGGGATTTTAGCAAAGCTAAGTCACAATCTGAAAGGGTTCACCCAATTATGTGTCTGTGGCATTTATGTGTCCGGTGGTAATAAGACTCATAAAATAGCTGTGTTCAAGAATCAACATACTAAACTAGGAGAATCAATAATACTATATGAATTATGAGTTCCTATGGATGCCAATCATTCTAAAATTTAAAGGATAAAGTGAGATGCCAAAACTGTTTGAAAGTAAAAAGCTACTAGTCCCGCTCATCTAATTAGAATTTGAGCTTCACTTGAACTTCTGAGATATTATTGCTTCTTGATTTCTTTTTATCCTATTTTATTTATCTAGTTGCTTGAGGACAAGCAACAGTTTAAGTTTGGTGTTGTGATGAGCGGATATTTTATACGCTTTTTGGGGGTAATTTCATGTAGTTTTTAGTAAATTTTAGTTAGTTTTTAGTATACTTTTATTAGTTTTTAGGCAAAATTCATATTTTTGGACTTTACTATGAGTTTGGGTATTTTTCTATGATTTTAGGTATTTTCCAGCTGAAATTGAGGGATGGTGCACGAAATTGCAATCACACTTTTGCAACCCCGCACAACTAACCAGCAAGTGCACTGGGTCGTCCAAGTAATACCTTACGTGAGTAAGGGTCGATCCCACGGAGATTGTCGGCTTGAAGCAAGCTATGGTTATCTTGTAAATCTTAGTCAGGATATCAATAATTATCAGGGTTGATTGTGAAAAGTAAAAGAACATGAAATAAGTACTTGTTTTGCAGTAATGGAGAATAGGTTGAGGTTTTGGAGATGCTCCATCTTCTGAATCTCTGCTTTCCTACTGTCTTCTTCTTCAAGCACGCAAGGCTCCTTCCATGGCAAGCTGTATGCAAGGGTTTCACCGTTGTCAGTGGCTACCTCCCATCCTCTCAGTGGAAATGTTCAACGCACCCTGTCACGGCACGGCTATCCATCTGTCGGTTCTCAATCAGGCCGGAATAGAATCCAGTGATTCTTTTGCGTCTGTCACTAACGCCCCGCCCTCAGGAGTTTGAAACTCGTCACAGTCATTCAATCATTGAATCCTACTCAGAATACCACAGACAAGGTTTAGACCTTCCGGATTCTCTTGAATGCCGCCATCAGTTCTAGCTTATACCACGAAGATTCTGATTAAAGAATCCAAGAGATATCTACTTAATCTAAGGTAGAACAGAGGTGGTTTTCAGGCACACGTTCATAGTTGAGAATGATGATGAGTGTCACGGATCATCACATTCATCCGGTTTAAGAACAAGTAATATCTTAGAATAGAAGCAAGCATGATTGAATAAGAAACAGTAGTAATTGCATTAATCCATCAAGACACAGCAGAGCTCCTCACCCCCAACCATGGGGTTTAGAGACTCATCCCGTAAGAAGTACACAAAGAAACGTGTAAAGTGTCATGAGGTAGAGATACAATGTCAAAAGATCCTATTAATAGTGAACTAGTAACCTAGGGTATACAGAAATGAGTAAATGACGTAAAAATCCACTTCTGGGTCCACTTAGTGTGTGCTTGGGCTGAGCATTGAAGCTTTCATGTGTAGAGACTTTTTCTGGAGTTAAACGCCAGCTTTTATGCCAGTTTGGGCGTTTAACTCCAATTTTTATGCCAGTTCCAGCGTTAAACGCTGGGAATTCTGAGGCTGATTTGCAACGCCGGTTTGGGCCATCAAATCTCGGGCAAAGTATGGACTATTATACATTGCTGGAAAGCCCAGGATGTCTACTTTCCAACGCCGTTGAGAGCGCGCCAATTGGGCTTCTGTAGCTCCAGAAAATCTACGTCGAGTGTAGGGAGGTCAGAATCCAACAGCATCTGCAGTCCTTTTTAGCCTCTGAATCAGATTTTTGCTCAGGACCCTCAATTTCAGCCAGAAAATACCTGAAATCACAGAAAAACACACAAACTCATAGTAAAGTCCAGAAAAGTGAATTTTAACTAAAAACTACTAAAAGTATACTAAAAACTAATTAAAATATACTAAAAATATACTAAAAACAATGCCAAAAAGCGTATAAATTATCCGCTCATCACAACGCCAAACTTAAATTGTTGCTTGTCCCCAAGCAACTGAAAATCAAAATAAGATAAAAAGAAGAGAATATACTATAGACTCCAAAATATCAAGGAAACTTAGCTCTAATTAGATGAGTGGGACTAGTAGCTTTTTGCTTTCGAACAGTTTTGGCATCTCACTCTATCCTTTGAGGTTTAGAATGATTGGCATCCATAGGAATTCAGAACTCAGATAGTGTTATTGATTCTCCTAGTTAAGTATGATGATTCTTGAACATAGCTGCTTTCTGAGTCTTGGCTGTGGCCCAAAGCACTCTGTCTTCCAGTATTACCACCGGATACATACATGCCACAGACACATAATTGGGTGAACCTTTTCAGATTGTGACTCAGCTTTGCTAGAGTCCCCAATTAGAGGTGTCCAGGGTTCTTAAGCACACTCTTTTTGCCTTGGATCACAACTTTATTTCTTTCTTTTTCTTTTTCTCTTTCTTTTCTTTCTTTTTTTTCGTTTTTTTTATTCACTGCTTTTTCTTGCTTCAAGAATCAATTTGATGATTTTCAGATCCTCAATAACAGTTCTCCTTTTCCATCATTCTTTCAAGAGCCAACAATTTTAACATTCTTAAAACAACAAATTCAAAAGACATATGCACTGTTCAAGCATTCATTCAGAAAACAAAAAGTATTGTCACCACATCAAACTAATTCAACTAGTTTCAAAGATGAATTCAAAATCCTGTACTTCTTGTTCTTTTGTGATTAAAGCATTTTTCATTTAAGAGAGGTGATGGATTCATAGGACATTCATAGCTTTAAGGCATAGACACTAAGATACTAATGATCATGTAATAAGACACAAACATAGATAAACATAAGCATAAAAATTCGAAAAATAGAAAATAAAGAACAAGGAGATTAAAGAACGGGTCCACCTTAGTGATGGCGGCTTGTTCTTCCTTGCCTTTGTTGCTCCTCTCTCATGATTCTATGATCTTCTTTAATTTCATGGAGGAGGATGGAATGTTTGGTGCACGAAATTGCAATCACACCTTTGCAATCCCGCACAACTAACCAGCAAGTGCACTGGGTCGTCCAAGTAATACCTTACGTGAGTAAGGGTCGATCCCACGGAGATTGTCGGCTTGAAGCAAGCTATGGTTATCTTGTAAATCTTAGTCAGGATATCAATAATTATCAAGGTTGATTGTGAAAAGTAAAAGAACATGAAATAAGTACTTGTTTTGCAGTAATGGGGAACAGGTTGAGGTTTTGGAGATGCTCCATCTTCTGAATCTCTGCTTTCCTACTGTCTTTTTCTTCAAGCACGCAAGGCTCCTTCCATGGCAAGCTGTATGCAAGGGTTTCACCGTTGTCAGTGGCTACCTCCCATCCTCTCAGTGGAAATGTTCAACGCACCCTGTCACGGCACGGCTATCCATCTGTCGGTTCTCAATCAGGCCGGAATAGAATCCAGTGATTCTTTTGCGTCTGTCACTAACGCCCCGCCCTCAGGAGTTTGAAGCTCATCACAGTCATTCAATCATTGAATCCTACTCAGAATACCACAGACAAGGTTTAGACCTTCCGGATTCTCTTGAATGCCGCCATCAGTTCTAGCTTATACCACGAAGATTCTGATTAAAGAATCCAAGAGATATCTACTTAATCTAAGGTAGAACAGAGGTGGTTTTCAGGCACACGTTCATAGTTGAGAATGATGATGAGTGTCACGGATCATCACATTCATCCGGTTTAAGAACAAGTAATATCTTAGAATAGAAGCAAGCATGATTGAATAAGAAACAGTAGTAATTGCATTAATCCATCAAGACACAGCAGAGCTCCTCACCCCCAACCATGGGGTTTAGAGACTCATCCCGTAAGAAGTACACAAAGAAACGTGTAAAGTGTCATGAGGTAGAGGTACAATGTCAAAAGATCCTATTAATAGTGAACTAGTAACCTAGGGTATACAGAAATGAGTAAATGACGTAAAAATCCACTTCTGGGTCCACTTAGTGTGTGCTTGGGCTGAGCATTGAAGCTTTCATGTGTAGAGACTTTTTCTGGAGTTAAACGCCAGCTTTTATGCCAGTTTGGGCGTTTAACTCCAATTTTTATGCCAGTTCCAGCGTTAAACGCTGGGAATTCTGAGGCTGATTTGCAACGCCGGTTTGGGCCATCAAATCTCGGGCAAAGTATGGACTATTATATATTGCTGGAAAGCCCAGGATGTCTACTTTCCAACGCCGTTGAGAGCGCGCCAATTGGGCTTCTTTAGCTCCAGAATATCTACTTCGAGTGTAGGGAGGTCAGAATCCAACAGCATCTGCAGTCCTTTTTAGCCTCTGAATCAGATTTTTGCTCAGGACCCTCAATTTCAGCCAGAAAATACCTGAAATCACAGAAAAACACACAAACTCATAGTAAAGTCCAGAAAAGTGAATTTTAACTAAAAACTACTAAAAGTATACTAAAAACTAATTAAAATATACTAAAAATATACTAAAAACAATGCCAAAAAGCGTATAAATTATCCGCTCATCACAACGCCAAACTTAAATTGTTGCTTATCCCCAAGCAACTGAAAATCAAAATAAGATAAAAAGAAGAGAATATACTATAGACTCCAAAATATCAAGGAAACTTAGCTCTAATTAGATGAGTGGGACTAGTAGCTTTTTGCTTTCGAACAGTTTTGGCATCTCACTCTATCCTTTGAGGTTTAGAATGATTGGCATCCATAGGAATTCAGAACTCAGATAGTGTTATTGATTCTCCTAGTTAAGTATGATGATTCTTGAACATAGCTGCTTTCTGAGTCTTGGCTGTGGCCCAAAGCACTCTGTCTTCCAGTATTACCACCGGATACATACATGCCACAGACACATAATTGGGTGAACCTTTTCAGATTGTGACTCAGCTTTGCTAGAGTCCCCAATTAGAGGTGTCCAGGGTTCTTAAGCACACTCTTTTTGCCTTGGATCACAACTTTATTTCTTTCTTTTTCTTTTTCTCTTTCTTTTCTTTCTTTTTTTTCGTTTTTTTTATTCACTGCTTTTTCTTGCTTCAAGAATCAATTTGATGATTTTCAGATCCTCAATAACAGTTCTCCTTTTCCATCATTCTTTCAAGAGCCAACAATTTTAACATTCTTAAAACAACAAATTCAAAAGACATATGCACTGTTCAAGCATTCATTCAGAAAACAAAAAGTATTGTCACCACATCAAACTAATTCAACTAGTTTCAAAGATGAATTCAAAATCCTGTACTTCTTGTTCTTTTGTGATTAAAGCATTTTTCATTTAAGAGAGGTGATGGATTCATAGGACATTCATAGCTTTAAGGCATAGACACTAAGATACTAATGATCATGTAATAAGACACAAACATAGATAAACATAAGCATAAAAATTCGAAAAATAGAAAATAAAGAACAAGGAGATTAAAGAACGGGTCCACCTTAGTGATGGCGGCTTGTTCTTCCTTGCCTTTGTTGCTCCTCTCTCATGATTCTATGATCTTCTTTAATTTCATGGAGGAGGATGGAATGTTTGGTGCACGAAATTGCAATCACACTTTTGCAATCCCGCACAACTAACCAGCAAGTGCACTGGGTCGTCCAAGTAATACCTTACGTGAGTAAGGGTCGATCCCACGGAGATTGTCGGCTTGAAGCAAGCTATGGTTATCTTGTAAATCTTAGTCAGGATATCAATAATTATCAAGGTTGATTGTGAAAAGTAAAAGAACATGAAATAAGTACTTGTTTTGCAGTAATGGGGAACAGGTTGAGGTTTTGGAGATGCTCCATCTTCTGAATCTCTGCTTTCCTACTGTCTTTTTCTTCAAGCACGCAAGGCTCCTTCCATGGCAAGCTGTATGCAAGGGTTTCACCGTTGTCAGTGGCTACCTCCCATCCTCTCAGTGGAAATGTTCAACGCACCCTGTCACGGCACGGCTATCCATCTGTCGGTTCTCAATCAGGCCGGAATAGAATCCAGTGATTCTTTTGCGTCTGTCACTAACGCCCCGCCCTCAGGAGTTTGAAGCTCATCACAGTCATTCAATCATTGAATCCTACTCAGAATACCACAGACAAGGTTTAGACCTTCCGGATTCTCTTGAATGCCGCCATCAGTTCTAGCTTATACCACGAAGACTCTGATTAAGGAATCCAAGAGATATCTACTCAATCTAAGGTAGAACGGAGGTGGTTGTCAAGCACACGTTCATAGTTGAGAATGATGATGAGTGTCACGGATCATCACATTCATCCGGTTTAAGAACAAGTAATATCTTAGAATGGAAGCAAGCATGATTGAATGAAAAACAGTAGTAATTGCATTAATCCATCAAGACACAGCAGAGCTCCTCACCCCCAACCATGGGGTTTAGAGACTCATGCTGTGGAAGGTACACAAAGAAACGTGTAAAAGTGTCATGAGGTACAGATACAATATCAAAAGATCCTATTAATAGTAAACTAGTAACCTAGGGTATACAGAAATGAGTAAATGACGTAAAAATCCACTTCTGGGTCCACTTGGTGTGTGCTTGGGCTGAGCATTGAAGCATTTTCGTGTAGAGACCTTTTCTGGAGTTAAACGCCAGCTTTTATACCAGTTTGGGCGTTTAACTCCAAGTTTTATGCCAGTTCCAGCGTTAAACGCTGGAATTTCTGAGGCTGTTTTTCCACGCCGGTTTGGGCCATCAAATCTCGGGCAAAGTATGGACTATTATACATTGCTGGAAAGCCCAGGATGTCTTCTTTCCAATGCCGTTGAGAGCGCGCCAATTGGGCCTCTGTAGCTCCAGAAAATCTACTTCGAGTGCAGGAAGGTCAGAATCCAACAGCATCTGCAGTCCTTTTCAGTCTCTGAATCAGATTTTTGCTCAGAGCCCTCAATTTCAGCCAGAAAATACCTGAAATCACAGAAAAACACACAAACTCATAGTAAAGTCCAGAAAAGTGAATTTTATCTAAAAACTAATAAAAATATACTAAAAACTAACTAGATCATACTAAAAACATACTAAAAACAATGCCAAAAAGCGTATAAATTATCCGCTCATCACAACACCAAACTTAGCTCAAAATAGGATAAAAAGAAGAGAATATACTATATATTCCAAAATATCAAGGAAACTTAGCTCCAATTAGATGAGCGGGACTAGTAGCTTTTTGCCTCCGAACAGTTTTGGCATCTCACTCTATCCTTTGAAGTTCAGAATGATTGGCATCTATAAGAACTCAAAACTCAGATAATGTTATTGATTCTCCTAGTTAAGTATAATGATTCTTGAACATAGCTAGTGTATGAGTCTTGGCTGTGGCCCAAAGCACTCTGTCTTCCAGTATTACCACCGGATACATACATGCCACAGACACATAATTGGGTGAACCTTTTCAGATTGTGACTCAGCTTTGCTAGAGTCCCCAATTAGAGGTGTCCAGGGTTCTTAAGCACACTCTTTTTGCCTTGGATCACAACTTTATTTCTTTCTTTTTCTTTTTCTTTCTCTCTTCTTCTTTTTTTTGAATTTTTTTTTTGTATTCACTGCTTTTTCTTGCTTCAAGAATCAATCTAATGATTTTTTAGATCCTCAATAACAGTTCTCTTTTTCCTCATTCTTTCAAGAGCCAACAATTTTTAACATTCTCAAAACAACAAATTCAAAAGACATATGCACTGTTCAAGCATTCATTCGGAAAACAAAAATTATTGTCACCACATCAAACTAATTCAACTAGTTTCAAGGATAAATTTCGAAATCCTGTACTTCTTGTTCTTTTGTGATTAAAGCATTTTTCTTTTAAGAGAGGTGATGGAGTCATAGGACATTCATAGCTTTAAGACATGAATTTTAAATTTTATTAATTATGAATTAAAAACAAGACTCAAAAATAAATATAAGATGAGACTAGAAAATAAAAAAAAATAAAAATTTAAATAGGCTCCTAATGATAGAGGTTTTCACAGAGTTAGGACTCAACAACCTTGATTTTGAGAAGTGGATGCTCCCTCAACTTGAGATGAGAGCTTTTGGCATTTCAACTCTTGGAGTTCACGCCCCTGCTTCTCTTGTTCCTTCAGCAATTTGCAGAGCATGCAGTTCTGATTCTGCTGTTCTTCCTTCAGTTGCTCCATAGTCTCTTGCAACTTGTTGATAGATGCTTCTAGGCTGGCCCAGTAGCCAATTTCAGGGAATTCAGGGAGGAACTCCTGCGCCCTCCTTTTGATAGAGTTGTCTTGCATTTGTCCTTCCATTGACTTCTTGGTGATTGGATGTTCAATGGGTATGAATTCATCTACTCCCATCTTTACCCCAGCCTCTTTACAGAGCAAGGAGATCAAGCTTGGGTAAGCCAATTTGGCTTCAGTGGAATTTTTATTTGCAATTGTGTAGATCTCACAAGCAATCACATGATGAACCTCCACTTCTTTTCCAAGCATAATGCAATGAATCATCACTGCTCTCTTGATAGTGACCTCAGAACGGTTGCTAGTGGGCAGTATGGAACGCCCAATAAAGTCTAGCTAACCTCTTGCAATTGGTTTGAGGTCTCCCCTCTTGAGTTGGTTTGGGACACCCTTTGAATTGGTTATCCACTTAGTTCCAGGGAGGCATATGTCCTCTAGAACTTGATCCAACCGTTTATCTGCTCTCACCATTCTCCTATTAAAGGATTCAGGATCATCTTGCAGTTGAGGTAATTTGAAGATTTCTCTTATTTTGTCCAGATGGAAGTCATAACTTTCCCTCTGACCATGGTTCTGTAGGTATGGTAAGCAGTTCCAGTCATTCTCTGCTTATCTGTTAACCACAGATTTGAGTAGAATTCCTGAACCATATTCCTTCCAACCTTTATCTCAGGATTGGTTAGAACTTCCCATCCTCTGTTTCGAATTTGCTCTTGGATCCCCGGATATTCATCTTCTTTCAGATCAAATTTAACTTCCGGGATCACCGACCTCAGACCCATTATTTTGTGATAATGGTCTTCATGTTCTTTGGTTAAGAACTTCTCTTGATTCCAAAGATTCTTTAGATTATTCTCTTTCTTTCCTCTTAAATTGGTTTGTTTTCCCTTAGGAGCCATGATCTTGATGAATCTTGGCTTAGTGATCACGGAAAAGCACACCAAACTTAGAGGTTTGCTTGTCCTCAAGCAAAAGAAAGGAAAGAAGAGAGAGAGAGGAAGAGCAAATTCGAATGGTGTGGGGAATGAGGGGGGCCAAACGTGTATTTATAAAGTGGGGAGGAGAGATTTCGAAAAAAAGAAAAATTTGAAAGGAGATTTGAGAAGATATGGAAAGAAATTGAGAGAAGGGTGAGTTTTTGAACAAAATTTGGGAATGATTTAAGAGATTTGAAGAATGATTTTGGATTTTTGAAAATTTGAAAGTGAATGATGAGAGATTGAAATGTGTTTTTGTAGAAAAGTATGGGTAAGAAAAGGAAAGTTTGAAAAAATTTGATTTGAAAACAAAATTTTACTCCCCCCACCTTTCTGGCGTTAAACGCCTAGAATGGCACCCATTCTGGCGTTTAACGCCCATTGATTGCCCATTGTGGGCGTTTAACGCCCAGCCAGGTGCCCTGGCTGGCGTTAAACGCCAGAATTCCTTTATCACTGGGCGTTTTGCTAAATGCCCAGGATGCTGCACACCTGGCGTTAAACGCCCAGAATGGTGCCCATTCTGGCGTTTAACGCCCAAAATGGCACCATTCCTGGCGTTAAACGCCCAGAATGGTACCCATTCTGGCGTTTAACGCCCAAAATGCCCCTTACTGGCATTTTTTCGCCAGTAAGCTCTTTTTCTCTGCTTTTTGAGCTGAATCCTTCTGTAACTCTGTAAATTCCTTCATTTTTGATACTTGCCTCTGTAAGAACAAATTATATAACCTCCTAATGACTGGGTTGCCTCCCAGCAAGCGCTTCTTTACTGTCTTTAGCTGGACCTTTACTGAGAATCACTCAAGTCTCAATTTTGAGCATTCCTGCTCAAAATTGCCTTCAAGATAATGCTTGATTCTCTGTCCATTAACAATGAACTTTTTGTCAGAATCAATATCCTGAAGCTCAACATATCCATATGGTGACACTCCTGTAATCACATACGGACCCCTCCACCGGGATTTAAGTTTTCCTGGAAACAGTCTGAGCCTAGAGTTGAAGAGCAGAACTTTTTGTCCTGGCTCAAAGACTCTGGTTGACAACTTCTTGTCATGCCATTTCTTTGCCTTTTCCTTATAAATTTTTGCATTTTCAAAGGCATTGAGTCTGAACTCCTCTAGCTCATTTAGCTGGAGTAATCTTTTTTCACCAGCTAACTGAGCATCCATGTTTAGGAATCTGGTTGCCCAGTAGGCTTTATGTTCCAGTTCCACGGGCAGATGACAGGCCTTCCCATACACCAGTTGGTATGGAGAGGTTGCTATAAGAGTCATGAATGCTGTTCTGTATGCCCACAGAGTATCATCCAAACTCTTTGCCCAATCCTTTCTTCGGGCTATCACAGTCCGTTCCAGGATTCTTTTTAGCTCTCTGTTAGAGACCTCAGCTTGCCCATTTGTCTGTGGATGATACGGAGTTGCCACTTTGTGGCTAATTCAATATCTAACCATAGCAGAGTATAGCTGTCTATTGCAGAAATGAGTGCCCCCGTCACTGATTAGTACTCTGGGAACACCAAACCTGCTGAAGATGTGTTTCTGGAGGAATTTTAGCACGGTCTTGGTATCATTAGTGGGTGTAGCAATTGCTTCTACCCATTTAGATACATAGTCCACTGCCACCAGAATGTAAGTGTTTGAGTATGATGGTGGGAATGGCCCCATGAAGTCAATGCTCCATACATCAAACAATTCTATCTCTAATATCCCTTGTTGAGGCATGGCATATCCGTGAGGCAAGTTACCAGCTCTTTGGCAACTGTCACAGTTACGCACAAACTCTCGGAATCTTTATAGAGAATAGGCCAGTAGAAGCCACATTGGAGGACTTTAGTGGCTGTTCGCTCACTTCCAAAATGTCCTCCATACTGTGATCCATGGCAGTGCCATAGGATCCTTTGTGCTTCTTCTCTGGGTACACATCTGCGGATCATTCCGTCTGCACATCTCTTAAAGAGATATGGTTCATCCCAGAGGTAGTACTTGGCATCTGAAATTAATTTCTTTCTTTGCACTCTGCTGTACTCCTGGGGTATGAACCTCACAGCTTTATAGTTTGCAATATCTGCAAACCATGGAGCTTCCTGAATGGCAAAGAGTTGCTCATCTGGGAAGGTCTCAGATATCTCAGTAGAAGGGAGGGACGCCCCAGCTACTGGTTCTATTCGGGACAGATGATCCGCTACTTGGTTCTCTGTCCCTTTTCTGTCTCTTATTTCTATATCAAACTCTTGCAGAAGCAACACCCATCTTATAAGTCTGGGTTTTGAATCCTGCTTTGTGAGTAAGTATTTAAGAGCAGCATGGTCAGTGTACACAACCACTTTGGATCCCACTAGATAGGATCTAAACTTGTCAATGGCATAGACCACTGCAAGTAACTCTTTTTCTGTGGTTGTGTAATTCTTCTGTGCGTCATTTAGAACACGGTTGGCATAATAAATGACGTGCAGAAGCTTGTTATGCCTCTGTCCCAACACTGCACCAATGGCATGGTCACTGGCATCACACATTAGTTCAAATGGCAATGTCCAATCTGGTGCAGAGATGACTGGTGCTGTGACCAGCTTAGCTTTCAGGGTCTCAAATGCCTGCAGACACTGTGTGTCAAACACAAATGGAGTGTCAGCAGCTAGCAGGTTACTCAAAGGTTTTGCAATTTTCAAAAAATCCTTTATAAACCTTCTGTAGAATCCTGCATGCCCCAGAAAGCTTCTGATTGCCTTAACATTGGCAGGTGGTGGTAATTTTTCAATTACCTCTACCTTTGCCTTATCCACCTCTATTCCCTTGCCTGAAATTTTGTGCCCAAGGACAATTCCTTCAGTCACCATAAAGTGACATTTCTCCCAGTTTAAAACCAGGTTAGTCTCTTGGCATCTTTTCAGGACAAGTGCTAGGTGATTAAGACAGGAGCTGAATGAGTCTCCATATACTGAGAAGTCATCCATGAAGACCTCCAGAAATTTCTCTACCATATCTGAGAAGATAGAGAGCATGCACCTCTGAAAGGTTGCAGGTGCATTGCACAGACCAAAAGGCATCCTCCTGTAGGCAAACACGCCAGAAGGACAAGTAAATGCTGTTTTCTCCTGGTCCTGAGGATCTACTGCAATTTGGTTGTAGCCTGAATAGCCATCCAAAAAGCAGTAATAATTATGACCAGCTAGTCTTTCTAGCATTTGGTCTATGAATGGTAAAGGAAAATGATCCTTTCTGGTGGCTGTATTGAGCCTTCTGTAGTCAATACACATACGCCACCCTGTGACTGTTCTTGTAGGAACCAGTTCATTTTTTTCATTATGAACCACTGTCATGCCTCCCTTTTTGGGGACAACTTGGACAGGGCTCACCCAGGGGCTATCAGAAATAGGATAAATAATCCCAGCCTCTAGTAATTTAGTGACCTCTTTCTGCACCACCTCCTTCATGGCTGGATTTAGCCTCCTTTGTGGTTGAACCACTGGTTTGGCATTATCCTCCAACAGGATCTTGTGCATGCATCTAGCTGGGCTAATGCCCTTAAGATCACTTATGGACCACCCAAGAACTGTCTTGTGTGTCCTTAGCACTTGAATCAGTGCTTCCTCTTCCTGTGGATTTAAAGCAGAGCTTATAATCACTGGAAAAGTGTCACCCTCTCCCAGAAATGCATACTTCAGGGATGGTGGTAGTGGTTTG
>NC_092037.1:50722716-50798775 GCF_003086295.3 Arachis hypogaea | reverse complement strand
GCCATGGGCTTGTTTTCTTGAGTTGTCTGCCATCTCTAGTGAGATTTTTGCAGCTTGTACCTCAGAGATCCCTAACTTCTCCATTACAGAGAGAGGCATGAGGTTTACACTTGACCCTAAGTCACACAAGGCCTTCTTGAAGGTTATGGTGCCTATGGTACAAGGTATTGAAAACTTCCCAGGATCCTGTCTCTTTTGAGGCAGTTTCTGTCTAGACAAGTCATCCAGTTCTTTGGTGAGCAAAGGGGTTCATCCTCCCAAGTCTCATTTCCAAATAACTTGTCATTTAGCTTCATGATTGCTCCAAGGTATTTAGCCACTTGCTCTTCAGTGACATACTCATCCTCTTCAGAGGAAGAATACTCATCAGAGCTCATGAATGGCAGAAGTAAGTCCAATGGAATCTCTATGGTCTCATTTTGAGCCTCAGATTCCCATGGTTCCTCATTGGGGAACTCATTGGAGGCCAGTGGACGCCCAGTAAGGCTTTCCTCAGTGGCGTTCACTGCCTCTCTTTCCTCCCAAAATTCGGCCATGTTGATGACCTTGCACTATCCTTTTGGATTTTCTTCAGTATTGCTAGGAAGAGTACTAGGAGGGAGTTCAGTAATTTTCCTGCTCAGCTGACCCACTTGTGCCTCCAAATTTCTAATGGAGGACCTTGTTTCAGTCATGAACTTTGAGTGGTTTTGATCAGATCAGAGACCATGGTTGCTAAGTCAGAGGTATTCTGCTTAGAACTCTATGTCTGTTGCTGAGAAGATGATGGAAAAGGCTTGCTATTGCTAAACCTGTTTCTTCCACCATTATTATTGTTGAAACCTTGTTGGGGTCTCTGTTGATCCTTCCATGAAAAATTTGGATGATTTCTCCATGAAGGATTATAGGTGTTTCCATAGGGTTCTCCCATGTAATTCACCTCTTCCATTGAAGGGTTCTCAGGATCATAGGCTTCTTCCTCAGATGAAGCTTCTTTAGTACTGCTTGGTGCATTTTGCATTCCAGACAGACTTTGAGAAATCATATTGACTTGTTGAGTCAATATTTTGTTCTGAGCCAATATGGCATTCAGAGTGTCAATCTCAAGAACTCCTTTCTTCTGACTAGTCCATTGTTCACAGGATTTCTTTCAGAAGTGTACATGAATTGGTTATTTGCAACCATTTCAATCAGCTCTTGAGCTTCTGTAGGCATCTTCTTCAGATGAAGAGATCCTCCAGCAGAGCTATCCAAAGACATCTTGGATAGTTCAGAGAGACCATCATAGAAAATACCTATGATGCTCCATTCAGAAAGCATATCAAAAGGACACTTTCTGATTAATTGTTTGTATCTTTCCCAAGCTTCATAGAGGGATTCTCCTTCCTTCTGTCTGAAGGTTTGGACTTCCACTCTAAGCTTACTCAATTTTTGAGGTGAAAAGAATTTTGCCAAGAAGGCATTGACTAGCTTTTCCCAAGAGTCCAGGCTTTCTTTAGGTTGAGAGTCCAACCATGTCCTAGCTCTGTCTCTTACAGCAAAAGGGAATAGCATAAGTCTGTAGACCTCAGGGTCAACCCCATTAGTCTTGACAGTGTCACAGATTTGCAAGAATTCAGCTAAGAACTGATGAGGATCTTCCAATGGAAGTCCATGGAACTTGCAATTCTGTTGCATTAGAGAAACTAATTGAGGCTTAAGCTCAAAGTTGTTTGCTCCAATGGCAGGGATAGAGATGCTTCTCCCATAGAAATCGGGAGTAGGTGCAGTGAAGTCACCTAGCACCTTCCTTGCATTGTTGGCATTGTTGTTGTTTTCGGCTGCCATAGGTTCTTCTTCTTTGAAGAATTCGGTCAGGTCCTCTAAAGAGAGTTGTGCTTTGGCTTCTCTTAGCTTTCTCTTCAAGGTCCTTTCAGGTTCAGGATCAGCCTCAACAAGAATGTTTTTGTCTTTGCTCCTGCTCATAAGAAAGAGAAGGGAACAAGAAAATGTGGAATCCTCTATGTCACAGTATAGAGATTCCTTTAGGTGTCAGAGGAAAAGAAAATTAGAAGACAGAAGTAGAAAATTCGAACTTGTCAAAGGAGATGGAGTTCGAATTTTGCATTAAGGGATAGTGTTAGTCCATAAATAGAAGGATGTGAGAAGGAGGGAAGTAATTTTCGAAAATTAAGTAAAAGATTTTGAAAACATTTTTGAAACACTACTTGATTTTCGAAAATGAAAGTGGGAAAGAGATCAAGTGATTTTTGAAAAAGATTTTGAAATTAGAAATCAAAAAGATTTGATTGAAAACTATTTTGAAAAAGATGTGGTTAAGAAGATATGATTGGTTTTAAAAAGATGTGATTGAGAAGATATGATTTGAAAAACATTTAAAAAGATTTGATTTTGAAAATTAAAGACTTGACTAACAAGAAAAGATATGATTCAAACATTAAACCTTTCTCAACAGAAAAGGCAACATACTTGAAATGTTGAATCAAATCATTAATTGATAGTAAGTATCTTTGAAAATGGAAAGAAATTGATTTTGAAAAAGATTTGATTGAAAAATTGAATAAAAAAAAGATTTGATTTTGAAAAACTTTGAAAACTTGAAAAAAAAAATCTGATTTGAAAACAAAATCTTCCCCCTTGTGCCATCCTGGCATTAAACGCCCAGAATGGTGCACATTCTGGCGTTTAACGCCCAAAACACTACCTTTTTGGGCGTTAAACGCCCAACTAGGTACCCTGGCTGGCGTTTAAACGCCAGTCTGTCCTTCTTCACTGGGCATTTTGAATGCCCAGCTTTTTCTGTATAATTCCTCTGCAGTATGTTCTGAATCTTCAATTCTCTGTATTATTGACTTGAAAAGACACAAATTAAAAATATTTTTGGATTTTTAATAATAAGGAATAATCAAAATGCAACTAGAATCAAATAACAATGCATGCAAGACACCAAACTTAGCAGTTTGTATACTACTGACACTAATGAGAATGCATATGAGACACATAAACACTCAAGTCAAGAGAATTCAAAGATCAAAGTAAGAAATCATCAAGAATTACTTGAAGATCCTTAAGACACATGAATGAATGTATGCAATTGACACCAAACTTAAAATGAGACACTAGACTCAAACAAGAAATATTTTTGGTTTTTATGATTTTTTGAATTTTTTTTTGTGCTTTTTCGAAAATTAAGTGGAGAAACATATCAAAATTCTTAATGAGAATTCCAGGAATCAGTGCAATGCTAGTCTAAGACTCCGGTCCAGGAATTAGACATGGCTTCACAGCCAGCCAAGCTTTCAAAGAAAGCTTCGGTCCAAAACACTAGACATGGCCAATGGCCAGCCAAGCCTTAGCAGATCACTGCTCCAAAAGCAAGATTGATAAAAATCAACAAGCTCTTGTGATGATAAGTTGAAACCTCGGTCCAATGAAATTAGACATGGCTTCACAGCCAGCCAGATTTCAACAGATCATCATGAAACTCTAGAATTCTTCTTCAAGAATTTCGAAAAAAAATAAATACCTAATCTAAGCAACAAGATGAACCGTCAGTTGTCCAAACTGAACAATCCCCGGCAACGGCGCCAAAAACTTGGTAGCGCAAAATTGTGAACAATACTTTTCACAACTCTCATAATCCCCGGTAAAGAACCCCAAAAACTTGGTGTTCAATACCATGGCATTAACACAACTTCGCACAACTAACCAGCAAGTGCACTGTGTCATCCAAGTAATAAACCTTACGCGAGTAAGGGTCGATCCCACGGAGATTGTTAGTATGAAGCAAGCTATGGTCATCTTGTAAATCTTAGTCAGGCAAACTCAAATGGATATAATGATAGACGCATAAAACACAAAGATAAAGATAGAGGTACTTATGTAAATCATTGGTAGGAACTTCAGATAAGCGCATGAAGATGCCTTCCCTTCCGTCTCTCTGCTTTCCTACTGTCTTCATCCAATCCTTCTTACTCCTTTCCATGGCAAGCTTATGCAAGGGTTTCACCGTTGTCAGTGGCTACCTCCCATCCTCTTTTAATGAAAATGTTCCTATGCTCTGTCACAGCATGGCTAATCATCTGTCGGTTCTCGGTCAGGCCGGAATAGAATCCAGTGATTCTTTTGCGTCTGTCACTAACGCCCCGCCTGCTAGGAGTTTGAAGCACGTCACAGTCATTCAATCATTGAATCCTACTCAGAATACCACAGACAAGGTTAGACCTTCCGGATTCTCTTGAATGCCGCCATCAGTTCTAGCCTATACCACGAAGACTCTGATCTCACGGAATGGTTGGCTCGGTTGTCAGGCGAGCACTCGGTTGTCAGGCGATCAACCATGCATCGTGCAATCAGGAATCCAAGAGATATTCACCCAATCGAAGGTAGAACGGAGGTGGTTGTCAGTCACACGTTCATAGGTGAGAATGATGATGAGTGTCACGGATCATCACATTCATCAAGTTGAAGAACAAGTGATATCTTAGAACAAGAACAAGCGGAATTGAATGGAAGAACAATAGTAATTGCATTAATACTCGAGGTACAGCAGAGCTCCACACCTTAATCTATGGTGTGTAGAAACTCCACCGTTGAAAATACATAAGAACAAGGTCTAGGCATGGCCGTGAGGCCAGCCTCCCAATGATCTAAGAACTAGGTGTCCAAAGATGAAAATACAATAGTAAAAGGTCCTACTTATAGAGAACTAGTAGCCTAGGGTTTACAGAAATGAGTAAATGACATAAAAATCCACTTCCGGGCCCACTTGGTGTGTGCTTGGGCTGAGCAATGAAGCATTTTCGTGCAGAGACTTCTCTTGGAGTTAAACGCCAGCTTTTATGCCAGTTTGGGCGTTTAACTCCCATTTTGGTGCCAGTTCCGGCGTTTAACGCTGGAAATCTTGAGGGTGACTTTGAACGCCGGTTTGGACCATCAAATCTTGGGCAAAGTATGGACTATCATATATTGCTGGAAAGCCCAGGATGTCTACTTTCCAACGCCGTTGAGAGCGCGCCAATTGGGCTTCTGTAGCTCCAGAAAATCCGCTTCGAGTGCAGGGAGGTCAGAATCCAACAGCATCTGCAGTCCTTTTTAGTCTCTGAATCAGATTTTTGCTCAGGTCCCTCAATTTCAACCAGAAAATACCTGAAATCACAGAAAAACACACAAACTCATAGTAAAGTCCAGAAAAGTGAATTTTAACTAAAAACTAATAAAAATATACTAAAAACTAACTAGATAATACCAAAAACATACTAAAAACAATGCCAAAAAGCGTACAAATTATCCGCTCATCAAGCCACTTGGGTAAAGTGGGTTAAAATGATGAGATAGTGATTTTGATAAATTGTGGTAAAGTGTCAATGTGTGAGTTGAGGAGGCTTGATGTTGAAATTGATATATTTTGATTAATTTCAAAGAAGAGGGATGAAAATGGCATGTTTTGATTGATTTTGAAAAGAGTTGGAAATGGCTTGTTTGAAAATGGCACTTTGTGGTTTTTATGAAAAATATGGTTTTTGGGCATATTTTGATGGGACATAACTTGGACTACGGATCTCTGTTTTGTGCCAAATCTAATCAGAAATGAAATTGAATCCGGGATGTCCATGCCGTTCGAAGAACGGGTGAAAAATGATTTAAAATGAGAACGTTATGTCCGTTGGAAGATTGGGGTTTAAACTTGTGAATTCTGCAGCTTTTAACTTAGAAAATTTTTAGCAGAATGACCCCTTGCGCGTAGGCGCACTTGGCGCGTACGCGCCGTTCTTCCAGAAAATGCCATCCACGCGTGCGCGTGATGTGCGCGGGGGCGCCGATTGTGCTGCACCCAATGCCCAGCCATTTTCCAGAGAGTTATGCCAGAACTATGCCAGTTTTGTGCCTGGGGCACGAGAGTACCCACGCGTACGCGTAGTTGACGCGTGCGCGTCGTTTGGCTAGTTTTCAATCCACGCGTTAGCGTGCATGACGCTTACGCGTCGATGAGTTTTCGAGGCCATCCACGCGTGCGCGTGGAGTGCGCGTACGCATGGACCTGTTTTCATACCAAAGTTGATTTTTGAGTTTTAAAAGCCAAATTTCATACTTCTAAGCCTCCGATCTCACCATTTATGTCTTAAATCATTATGACATGCCTAGCTATTAAAAAGGGGCTAGTGAATGAGGTAACTTGCGAGTGAAGCAAGGGAAAAATGAATGATCATGAGGATCAAAGATGATTATGTGAGATGCAGAGGATGGTGGTGGAAGTGCTTGTTATGCCATGGGCCGAAAGGCTGTAATTGTTAATGAAGCGGATGGTTATGGATTTAACCGTGAGCCGGGTGGCTGGTTATGGATTTAACCGTGAGCCGAAATGGCTGTGTATGATATGAATGTTGGCTGGTTCTGGACTGAACCGTGAGCCGGATGGCTGATATGGATGTTGATCCATGGATGAGAATTCATGCATGTTTATGCTGAATTATTGATAATTGTGATTTGCACTTCCACTATCTGAGATACGAGTTTCCCTGGGTAGTAGCAGTGGCTAGCCACCACGTGCTCCAGGTTGAGACTTGATACTCTGTTGACCCTATGTCGTAAGTGTGGCCGGGCACTGTCAAAGACCCGGATGAGCTCGCCCCCGTAAATATTCACCAGTGAGGGTGATGGATATAGATCATGATTATGATCAAGTTTATAACGAGTATAACTCGAGTTGGAGATGCGTGACAGAGGGACAGTTTAATGGTTAGCGACCAGGACTTGTCGGGTTGGCTCTATAACCGACAAGATGATATCATCAGCCACTAGGGACAGGCATTCATCATATGCATACTATATGAATTGTTTGAGATTGCCTATTTGACTGCATATTACTTGCTAATTGTCTAAATGCCTTATTTGTTCCTAATTGTATATTTCTTGCTTGATATAACTGTGTTTGCTACATTATACTCCTGCTGGTGGTTGGAAGGTTTGAAGGAATTGGAATGGGAAGTATTAGTTAGACTGAAGAATCTTTAGTCAGATGCCATTTATGGTTTATCTTGTTTATAAGCTTTGATATTATCTGGAGGAAGTTCTAGGATTGCCTTCGGCTTTCCTCTATTATTATGTATTATATATGTGGAAGCTGTTACCATGCTGGGGACCTCTGGTTCTCACCCATGCGGATTTTGTGGTTTTCAGATGCAGGACGTGAGGTTTCCCGCTGAGGCATGCTGGAGACTTCTAGATTTGCGAAGATCCTTTGTTCTCGGGGCTATGTTTTGGTTTATATGTTTTGCTTAGATACTTTTATCTCCATTAAATAATACAAACTGTGATGACTCCTCTTATGGGAGATTTTGGAGAATAGGTTTTATGTATTTGTGTCCCTTTGGGTTTCCTTTGGGGTTTTCCTTATTTTTATCATATGTATATATTGCTATGCTCGGACCGGTTATCTTCGCAGCCGGATCTTGAGTCTTGATATTCCTGTTTTTGACACTCCTTTGTATATATATATAATCACGCGTTGGTTATCCTTGTTCGTTACGTTATCGATCGGAGTGTTGCGCTTTCGAGTTGCGATTTTTGTTTACCCCTTTTTCTACAAAGGCTCCTAGTTATAATCAATCATTCATACTACTATACGTACTAAATTTTTATTTTAGAGGTCGTAATACCTTGCCATCTCTGAATTATGACTTACGCATAAGACTCTGTATGGTAGGGTGTTAAACCTTTGAAAGGTTGCAGGTGCATTGCACAGACCAAATGGCATCCTTCTGTATGCAAATACTCCGGATGGACATGTGAATGTTGTTTTCTCTTGATCCTGGGGATCTACTGCAATTTGATTATAACCTAAATATCCAACCAGGAAGCAGTAGTATTCATGACCTGCTAGTCTTTCTAGCATTTGGTCTATGAATGGTAAAGGAAAATGATCCTTTCTGGTAGCTGTATTGAGCCTTCTGTAATCAATACACATACGCCACCCTGTAACTGTTCTTGTAGGAACCAGTTCATTTTTTCATTATGAACCACTGTCATGCCACCCTTCTTAGGGACGACTTGGACAGGGCTTACCCAGGGGCTATCAGAAATAGGATAAATAATCCCAACCTCTAGTAATTTAGTGACCTCCTTCTGCACCACCTCCTTCATTGCTGGATTCAGCCGCCTCTGTGGTTGAACCACAGGCTTAGCATCACCCTCCAATAGGATCTTGTGCATGCATCTAGCTAGGCTAATGCCCTTAAGATCACTGATGGACCACCCAAGAGCTGTCTTGTGTGTCCTTAGCACTTGAATTAGTGCTTCCTCTTCCTGTGGCTCTAAGGTAGAGCTTATGATTACAGAAAAGGTATCACCTTCTCCCAGAAATGCATATTTTAGGGATGGTGCTAATGGTTTGAGCTCGGGTTTGGGAGGTTTCTCCTCTTCCTGAGGGATTTTCAGAGGTTCTATTATTCTCTCTGGTTCCTTCAGATCAGGCTGAGCATCTTTAAAGATATCCTCTAGCTCTGATTCGAGACTCTCAGTCATATTGACCTCTTTTACCAGAGAGTCAATAATATCAATGCTCATGTAGTCGTTTGGGGTGTCTGGATGCTGCATAGCTTTGACAACATTCAAATTAAACTCGTTCTCATTGACTATCAGGGTTACTTCCCCTTTTTGGACGTCAATGAGGGTTCGTCCAGTTGCTAGGAAAGGTCTTCCTAGAATGAGAGTTGCACTCTTATGCTCCTCCATTTACAGCACCACAAAGTCAGTGGGAAAGGCAAATGGCCCAACCTTGACAATCATGTCTTCAATCATGCCTGATGGGTATTTAATGGAGCCATCAGCAAGTTGGAGACATATCCGGGTTGGTTTGACTTCTTCAATCAAACCAAGCTTTCTGATAGTAGATGCAGGTATTAGGTTGATACTTGCTCCAAGATCACATAGAGCTTGCTTGGTACAAGTACCTTCTAATGTGCATGGTATCATAAAGCTTCCGAGATCTTTAAGCTTTTCTGGTAAGCTTTTCAGAATGACTGCACTGCATTCTTCAGTGAGGTAAACTTTTTCAGTTTCTCTCCAATCCTTCTTATGACTTAAGATCTCTTTCATGAACTTAGCATAAGAGGGTATTTGCTCAAGTGCCACTGCAGACGAAATCTTTATTTCAAGAGTCCTGAGATAGTCTGCAAAGCGGGCAAATTGCTTATCCTGTTCCGCTTGGCGGAGTTTCTGAGGATAAGGCATTTTGGCTTTGTATTCGTCAACCTTAGTTGCTGCAGGTTTATTGTCTATAGATGTAGGTTGAGAAGCCTTTTTAAAGGGGTTGCTATCAGCACTTGTATGTGTCTGATCCCCCACTGGCGTTTGAATACCAGGGGTGGAAGCTGGAGTGGCGTTAGACGCCAACTCCTTACCTGTTTTTGGCATCTAAACGCCAGAACTGAACTTCCCTTGGGCGTTCAACACCAACTTCTTGCCTGTTTCTGGCATTTGAACGCCTGAACTGAGCATGGGTTGGGCGTTTAACACCACCTCTCCACCCTTTTCTAGTGTTTGAGCACCAGAATTATTCCTCTCTGGGCTTTTAATGTCCTCAGAGGGATTTTGGGTAGCATTTTGTTCATTTCTTGGCTTCCTGCTGCCTTGAAGTGAGGTATTTAATGTTTTTCCACTTCTTAATTGAACTGCTTGGCACTCTTCTGTTATTTGTTTTGATAACTGCTGTTCTGTTTGCTTCAGCTGCACTTCCATATTCATATTAGCCATTCTTGTGTCTTGTAGTATCTCCTTGAATTCGGCTAGCTATTTTGTTAGAAAATCTAATTGCTGATTGAATTCAGTAACTTGTTCTGCAGGACTGAGTTCAGCAGTTACTGTTTTAGCTTCTTCTTTCCTGGAAGGTTCACTGCCTAGGTACAAATGCTGATTTCTGGCAACTGTATCAATGCGCTATTGCGCTTCTTCAATTGTCTTTCTCATGTAGATAGATCCACCAGCTAAGTGGTCTAGAGAAATCTGAGCTTTCTCTGTAAGCCCATAATAGAAGATGTCTAACTGCACTGACAAACCCCAATTTGACGGTTTATCTTGTATTGATTTTAAGGGATTCTATGACCTTTTACCCACATTTATTCAATGAAATAGCATGGTTTTGTATATTCTCCTTTAATTGTGCTTAAGAGTGAAAACATGCTTTTTATGACTTAAAATAGCTAAATCTAATTCACCTTGATTCCATTAGATGCCTTGATATGTTTGTTAAGTGATTTAAGGCTTAGGAGGCAAAGATGGGATCAAGGGAATGAAGAAAGAAGCATGAAACGTTGGAGAACTCATGAAGAAATGAAAGAACCGGAAAGCTGTCAAGCCGACCTCTTCGCACTTAAACGACCATAACTTGAGCTATAGAGGTCCAAATGATGCGGTTCTAGTTGGGTTAGAAAGCTAACATCCGGGGCTTCAAAACGACATAAGATTTGCCATAGTTGCTACAAGTATGGTGGCGCGCCCGTGCATAGTACGCGCGCGCGCCGTTGCTGCCACCTAGTCCACTTGAAGCAAAACGTGGCCAGCGATTTTAGAAGCCTTGTGGGCCCAATCCAACTCAATTATGATGCTATTTAACCCAAGGAGTAAAGAGGGAAACACATGTTAGTTACCATTAGTTTAGTTTAGTAGTTAGAATTAGTTTCTAGAGAGAGAAGCTCTCACTTCTCTCTAGAATTAGGATTAGGATTAGGTTTAGTTCTTAGATCTAGGTTTAGATTCATCTTCTTCTACTTCTACCTTTCAATTCCTTGTTGTTACATTCTTCTTCCTCTATTCTTTTGTTGTAATTTCCTTTATGTTGTTCTTGTGTTTTGGTGTAGATCTACTTTTGTTCCTTCCTTTCTCTTTCAATTCAATTCAAGGTAAATCATAATAATTGTGTTCCTTTTAATTTGTTGTTATTAATTCCTTGCAATAATTGTTGTTAGGTTTTGTTCTTGTTGTTGATTTACTATTTTTTCCTTTTATGCCTTCCAAGTGTTTGATGAAATTCTTGGTTGGATTTTAGAGTAGAATTTTATACTCTTGGCTTGAAAAGGTAACTTAGGACCTCTTGAGTTACTAATGTCCAAGTGATTGATGATTGGGAGCCATTGACTCTAGTTCTCACTAATTGAATTAGTGGAGAGTTAGGACTTATGGACTAGGATTGATATAGCTCATTTGACTTTTCTTTACTATTAGTTAGAGGATGATTTAGTGAGATTAATCCTTGCCAATTCTCATATTGTGGTTAGTGATTAGGATAGAGATCCTTGACCACCAACCCTTGCCAAGATCTTTTTAGCCATTAGTTTACTTTTCGCCATTTATCTTTCATGTTTCATATCAAAACCCCAAAATAACTCACAACCAATAACAAGACACTTTATTGTAATTCCTAGGGAGAACGACCCGAGGTTTAAATACTTCGGTTTATAAATTTTAGGGGTTTGTTTTAGTGACAAACAACTTTTTGTATGAAAGGATTATTGTTTGGTTTAGAAACTATACTTTACAACGAGATTTCATTAGTGAAATTCTAAACCGTCAAAAATCCAATCGTCAAAATGGCGCCGTTGCCGGGGATTTGCAATGGTGTTATGTTATTGGTTATTGTACATATGTGAATAGTGTAAATAGCTTGTCTTTTGCTTGTTTACTAGATTTTGTTAGTTTTATTTTGTCTTTCCATAATGAATTCTCACTATGGCTATGAGTTTGGTCCTTATTGTGTTGTAGGAAATGTGAACTTTAATGGCAACATGTACCATGGATGGAACCATCAAAGATGGAAGGAGCCTCAAGGAATTGATCACTCCTATTGGCAACAACCTCCGGATACTTATAGGTATAATTTCCATCCTAATGCATGTCAATTTAATGGCTATGATGACTCTTCTTGTGACACTCAACAACCACCATCATATGCCTATGAATCTCATCCTCAACATGAACCTCAACCATACTCACAAGCCTTTCCACATCAAGCACCTTCCTATGATCCATATCCACCATATGACCAATCATTCATGCCATATTCTTATGACCATTATGAGCGAGAACCTTTAGACCCACCACAACCCTATCAAGATTACTACCATGAACCACCTCAACACTCACCACCTCCATACCCTTACCAAGAAGAACCACCTTCCTACTATGAACCCTCTCTCCAAAATAATGAACCTTCCTATTCACCCCAAGCCCCAATAGACGATCCTTTCACTTTGTTACTCCAAGGACAAGAAGCCATGAAGCGGGATACACTTGAGTTTGTGACCAATTTGACCAAGGTGGTGCATACTTTAACCCACCAATGTTTGAAGACTCAAGGTAGTTCCGTGACCACATGTGAAAAGTCAAAAGAAGAGCAAAGCATGAAGGAGAAATTGGAAAATTTGGTGGAAAAGAAGGGAGAATCAAGTTTTGTGTTGGAACAATTGGAGGAGCCTATGATCATTGAAGAAAAGGAAGAGGTGGTTGAAGATTTAGGAGATGTTGAAAGTCCATGGGAATGTAGCATCATGGAGAACTCTTCCAAGAAGCTTGATATTGATGTTGAGGAGGGTGCGCAACCTCCAAGGCATATCATCGTTGGAGACTTGGAAGAGGCTTATCAAGAGATGGATTCAATCATGAATGAATTTCTCTCTACAATGGAATCCTCTCCCATTGGACATGGAGTTGAAATTATAGAAGAGTGTGCACAACCTCCCATACCCTTGGTGAACTATGAAGAAGAGAGTGAATCAAAAGAGAGCTACCAAGAGGAAAACGTTGGCATGGTGTATATTGAAATTGAAGAATATGAAGAGGTTGATCAAGAGATGGATTCATTCATCAATGAATTCCTATCCAAAATTGAATCACCTTTCATTGGGCAAGATGAAGTTCTTGAAGACAACACCAAGCCAAGTGAAAAAGGGGAAAAGGTTGAAATTGATGAAGCTTGTGAAGAGGTGGAAACAACTAAAGAAGAGCACAAGGAAGTAGACCTTGCATTGTCTAAGTGTGGGGAGGTCTCCCTTCCCAAGTCACCATCCAAAACAACATTCAAGTGGATAAAATTCTTATCCCTAAGCTTTACTTTCTCACTTGAATATGGTTTAATTGAAAATGATGGTCAACTTAGAGCTCTTTGTGGAGTCAAAAGTATAAGAGAGTTGTGTAGTGGTTGGAAACATCATTCTAAGCTCATGACGGTTGTAAGCCCAAAATTCAAGAGCAATGGTTGGTGTGGAACCAAATTGCATGGGTCTAGGAAGTTGTTTGGAAGTCTCTTTGAGAATTCCAAGGCTATACCACCCGGATGGAATAATGACGATCAATCTAAGGACGGGTGTCAAAACAAAGTATGGGATCCCGGATCGCACAATGAAAATCAAATGTGGGAGCTCATGGTTTGTGGAGAACTCCATCAAAGCTTGAAGATATTGAAATTGAAGAATGGAGCTTATTGGAGATTCAAGCATTGGTGGAAGTTCCAAGATGAGTACAAGCACAAGCCACCTTGAAAAGAGCTCCCCATAAGTCCAACTTAAGGACTTAAACTAAAAGTGCTAGGTGGGAGACACCCCACCATGGTAAACTCTTTCCATACTCTTTTAGTTTTGTTAATAAGTGAATTGAGTTGCCATTGTAGGTAGATTCTCATTTTCATTTTTATCTTTTGTAAATATTGGTAGAATTAGTTTAATTTCTTGTTTTTATTGTTTTATTGAGTTCAGTTAGAAGTATAATATGATAAATAAGGTTTTAGGGTGTTTTGGTAGCTGTTTGGAGGATTAAAAGGCTTGGATTGGTGCAAGAACAAAAAAAAATTTGAAAAACTGAACACCATCCACGCGTGCGCGCACCTAACGCGTATGCGCACCTGAGCATTTTCGACCATCCACGCGGACGCACACTGTACGCGTACGCGTGGATGCAAAATTTCACCTCCAGCCAAAAACCCGAGAGTTAGGCCTACACTGTGCGAACATTGGGCCTAAGGCACAAGTCTATGCACGCGTGCGCGCACTTGGCGCGTACGCGCACATCATCTTAAATTCGCAATGCACGCGCACGCACACTGTGCGCGCGCGTCGATTGCACAATCTGCACCCCCGGTACCTTTACCCGAGAGTTGTGCCAGACTTGGGCCGACACTATGCCTCCGGCCTAACTCGATGCACGCGTGCGCGCACCTGGCGCGTACGCGTCCTTCGACCAATATACCCATCGACGCGTAAACGTGCATGACGCGCACGCGTCGGTAAAAAAAAAAGAGTTTTTTTTCTCCCATTCCATTTTCTTTTTCTTGTCACATTAGCATACTTCTACTCTTCCCATTTTCATTTAGTTTTTGTAGCATGTTTTCGTTTTTTTTAAGTCATTTCAATAATGGTGTTGAAGTCTTATATTCAATTATTGAGACTCTCTTGCTTTATCTTGGTGCTTTGTGACTGTTTAACATTAATTGAAATGTTTTGTTCCACACACAAGGTAGTGCTTTAGTCCTTCCTCACTCATTATCCTTTGTTTTTGTGCTTCTTCATCATTGAGTTAGGATGGGACCAAATGCCCTCATGCTTATCACTAATCTTGTTTGTGTCAATTCTTATTTGATCTTGATGCTCAATATGTTTTTCATGCTTTAACTTTACTCTTGCATCAAGTGTTAGTTGATATGCCGTGGCTTATATTGTTTTCCCTTTTACATGCTTTGCTACCATGTAGTAGAGAACCATACCTTTATTTGGCATTAGCCCCCGCCTATGTTCTAATTGCCTTGATATCTTTGTTATAGGTTTAATTTTCTTTCTTTCCTTTTGGGTTGGCCACCAATACGGAAGAAAAGGAAAGTTTCTAAATGGGGCAACAAACAAGTCATCCGCACAACCATTTGAGGAGCTCATCAATTGTAGCAACCCGTCCACCCTGCTCTTCTTTGCATGCACCGAGGACGGTGCAATCTTCAAGTGTGGGGAGGTCGTTCGACCGATCTCCATGGGTAACAATTTCCTTTTCAACACCAATTCTTAGTTTTCTTTGTTAGATTAGTTATTGCATTGCATGATAGGTTGCATGTTAGTTAGAATTTGTACATATTTTTACCACTTCTTTCTTATTAAGACTACTTGGTTAGGATGATAATTTCCTTTCCAAGAAACTATTTTAGGGCACCCTACCAATTTGAAAATTTTCTGTTGAGCTTGCTTGAAAGAATGTATTTTGGAACATGGTTTTTGAGCTAAGAACACACAAGCATGTGAGCTTTGAGCCTAATGGTGTGGTTACATCTTATAACCACTTATTTTCCTTCTTGTGTGTAATTGTTCTCTTTCTATGATTGTAATCTTTGATTTGTTTGAATCTATGTCCTATTATTCCTTGTATTCATGCATTTATATGATTGAGGCCATCATTTCATTAGCTCACTTACCCAAATGGCCTTACCTTTTATCTTCCTTTGTTAGCCAAATTTGAGCCTACGCTTAACCCACTTGTTCTTAATTTTAGCACATTACAAGCCTTAAAGCGAAAAACAATAAATGACCTTATTTGGATCTTTGATTAGCTTAGGCTAGTGTGTGTGAGTATCATTCAAGTGTGGGAACCTTGGGACATTGGGTGAATAAAAGGGTAGTTTTGTATTATTATTGGAAATATTGGGAATTGGGTACATATTTATGTATTGATCAAATGTAAAACCTTATGCATTGAGGTTCTTGTATATAGAAAAAAATGAGAAAAAAAACAAAAGAAAAAGAAAAGAAAAATAATATGGAAAAGGAAAGGAAAAAAATAGAAAAAGAAAGAAAAAGAAGAAAAAGAAAGAAATAAAAAGGGGGACAAAATACCCCAAAGTAAAGCTCAAATAAAAGTCAATGCATATGTGTTGTGAAATGAAAAGAAAATGCATGAGTATGTGAAAAAGTGAGGAATGGGTAGTTAGATTAGTACTTGATTGTATAGGTCATTATATAGGTTAGGTGGGAAAGTTTAAGTTAATCAAAGATTCAAATCCTAAGTCCACTAGCCATATATGATCCTACCTTGACCCTAGCCCCATTACAACCTAAAGAAAAGACCTCATGATACATGTATGCATGCATTGAATAATTGTTGATTGTTAGATGAAAAACAAATCTTGGAAAGCATGATTAGGGGAGAATTGAGTGAATCAACCCCAAACACCGAGCGACTAGAGTGCAAACACTTCCGGTGAGGGTTCGATGCTCAATTCCTTGATTCCCGGCTTTCATGAGCATTCTTCTTGCAAGTCTTCTTGAACTTCACTTTTATATTTATATTGGTAGGACTCATGAAACACTACATGATCTTAAGCCCTACTTGTGCATGTATGTCTTGGAGATTGATTTATTTTTAACCAAGTAAGTAGAATCATTTTTGAATTTAGTTGCATGCATATAGTTTCTTTGCTTTGAATAAGTGTCATATCCCTTATTTCATTCTTGGTTTAGCATGAGGACATGCTAAGGTCTAAGTGTGGGGAGGTTGACAAACCCCAGTTTGACGGTTTATCTTGTATTGATTTTAAGGGATTTTATGACCTTTTACCCACATTTATTCAATGAAATAGCATGGTTTTGTATATTCTCCTTTAATTGTGCTTAAGAGTGAAAACATGCTTTTTAGGACTTAAAATAGCTAAATCTAATTCACCTTGATTCCATTAGATGCCTTGATATGTTTGTTAAGTGATTTAAGGCTTAGGAGGCAAAGATGGGATCAAGGGAATGAAGAAAGAAGCATGAAAAGTTGGAGAACTCATGAAGAAATGAAAGAACCGGAAAGCTGTCAAGCCGACCTCTTCGCACTTAAACGACCATAACTTGAGCTACAGAGGTCCAAATGATGCGGTTCCAGTTGGGTTAGAAAGCTAACATCCGGGGGCTTCAAAAGGATATAAGATTTGCCATAGTTGCTACAAGTATGGTGGCGCGCACGCACATAGTACGCGCGCGCGCCGTTGCTGCCACCTAGTCCACTTGAAGCAAAACGTGGCCAGCGATTTTAGAAGCCTCGTGGGCCCAATCCAACTCATTTCTGATGCTATTTAACCCAAGGAGTGAAGAGCGAAACACATGTTAGTTACCATTAGTTTAGTTTAGTAGTTAGAATTAGTTTCTAGAGAGAGAAGCTCTCACTTCTCTCTAGAATTAGGATTAGGATTAGGTTTAGTTCTTAGATCTAGGTTTATATTCATCTTCTTCTACTTCTACCTTTCAATTCCTTGTTGTTACATTCTTCTTCCTCTATTCTTTTGTTGTAATTTCCTTTATGTTGTTCTTGTGTTTTGGTGTAGATCTACTTTTGTTCCTTCCTTTCTCTTTCAATTCAATTCAAGGTAAATCATAATAATTGTGTTCCTTTTAATTTGTTGTTATTAATTCCTTGCAATAATTGTTGTTAGGTTTTGTTCTTGTTGTTGATTTACTATGTTTTCCTTTTATGCCTTCCAAGTGTTTGATGAAATGCTTGGTTGGATTTTAGAGTAGAATTTTATACTCTTGGCTTGAAAAGGTAACTTAGGACCTCTTGAGTTACTAATGTCCAAGTGATTGATGATTGGGAGCCATTGACTCTAGTTCTCACTAATTGAATTAGTGGAGAGTTAGGACTTATGGACTAGGATTGATATAGCTCATTTGACTTTCCTTTACTATTAGTTAGAGGATGATTTAGTGAGATTAATCCTTGCCAATTCTCATATTGTGGTTAGTGATTAGGATAGAGATCCTTGACCACCAACCCTTGCCATGATCTTTTTAGCCATTAGTTTACTTTTTTCCATTTATCTTTCATGTTTCATATCAAAACCCCAAAATAACTCACAACCAATAACAAGACACTTTATTGTAATTCCTAGGGAGAACGACCCGAGGTTTAAATACTTCGGTTTATAAATTTTAGGGGTTTGTTTTAGTGACAAACAACTTTTTGTATGAAAGGATTATTGTTTGGTTTAGAAACTATACTTTACAACGAGATTTCATTAGTGAAATTCTAAACCGTCAAAAATCCAATCGTCATGCACCCACTCTGAAAATATTTCAGAAGGGCATTTTCTTAGCATCTCTCTGTATCTCTCCCAGGCATCATAAAGAAATTCATTATCTCCTTGTTTAAAGCCTTGGATGTTCAGCCTTAGCTGTGTCATCCGTTTTGGAGGGAAATATTGATTCAGGAATTTTTCTGACAGCTGTTTCCATGTCCTTATGCTAGCTTTAGGTTGGTTATTTAACCACCTCTTAGCTTGGTCTTTTACAGCAAATGGAAACAGTAATAATCTGTAGACATCCTGATCTACTTCCTTATCATGTACTGTGTCAACAATTTGTAAAAACTGTGCCAAAAACTCTGTAGGTTCTTCCTGTGAAAGATCGAAATACTGGCAACTTTGCTGCACCATGATAATGAGCTGAGGATTCAACTCAAAACTACTGACTCCGATGGAAGGTATACAGATACTACTCCCATATGAAGCAGTAGTGGGGTTAGCATATGACCCCAGAGTCCTTCTGGACTGTTCATTTCCACTTAGGTCCATGATGGAGAAAGGGAGATGATGTGGATTTATTTTATTTATTTATTATATAAGAAAAGTAATTTTCGAAATAATAAAAGGAAATAAAATAAAAACTAAAATAAAAAGAATAAAAATAAAAAATTTGAAAATATTTTATGAAGATTTTGAAAAAGTGAGGAGAGAGAAAGTGGTTAGGATATTTTTGAAAAAGATGTGATTTTTTTAAAAAAATTTTAAAAGGATAAGATTTTGAAAAATATTGAAATTGAAATCTCAATTTTTATGAAAAATTTTGAAATATTTGCTTAAAAATAGTTAGAAAATATATTTTTTTATTTTTGAATTTTATTATGAAAGAGAGAAACACACAAAAGACACAAGACTTAAAATTTTTAAATCTAATGCTCCTTGTTTTCGAAAATTTTGGAGGGAAAATATCATATTAAAGTTAAAACAAGCATGTGAATAGAGAACAGAAATAATTGCATTAATTCATCGAGACGCTGCAGAAATCCTCACCCCCAACAATGGAGTTTAGAGACTCATGCCGTCAAAAAGTACATAGTTCAGATCTAAAATGTCATGAGATACAAAATAAGTCTCTAAAAGTTGTTTAAATACTAAACTAGTAACCTAGGTTTACAGAAAAATGAGTAAACTAAGATAGATAGTGCAGAAATCTACTTTTGGGTCCTACTTGGTGTGTGCTGGGGCTGAGACTTGAGCTTCTCACATGCCTGGGCTGTTTCTGGAGTTAAACGTCAGGTTGTAATCTATTTCTGGCATTTAACTCCAACTTGCAACCTGTTTCTGGTGTTCAACACCAGAATGCAATATGGAACTAGCGTTAAACGCCAGTTTACGTCATTTATCTTCGAGCAAAGTATGGACTATTATATATTACTAGAAAGCCGTAGATGTCTACTTTTTAACCCAATTGAGAGTGCGCCAATTGGACTCCTGTAGCTCCAAAAAATCCATTCCGAGTGCAGGGAGGTCAAAATCCAACAGCATCAGCAGTCCTTTTTCAGCCTGAATCAGATTTTTGCTCAGCTCCCTCAATTTCAACCGGAAAATACTTGAAATCACAGAAAAACACACAAACTCATAGTAAAGTCCAGAAATATGAATTTTTCCTAAAAAATAATAAAACTATACTAAAAGCTAACTAAAACATACTAAAAACTACATGAAATTACCCCCAAAAAGTGTATAAAATATCCGCTCATCACAGGGGTCTCGCGTACGTGAGTACGCTGGACAGAGGTGAATGACTATGTACCCACGCCATATCTTGCATACGCAGGGGTGTAATTCACAATCTCACGTACGTGATCCCTATCTGCGTATGCGAGTCCCATAGATAGAAGTGAATTCCCGCATACATAGCCTTGTGTCTGCGTATGCGGTCCCTATGATTTCTCAAAAAGCTGTTACAACCTGCAAAAACACTTTCACATACCAAACTTTCGACGCGCACAAATTTTTTGTTAGAAAACATTTTCTATCCGTTCTTCAAATGGCGTAAAATTCATGGACCTAATTTTTGTTTGAAATAAGTTTGATAGAAATTGAGGATCCAGAAGCCAAGTTATGGTCTGTCGAAGTTCGGTTAAAAATCAAGTTTTTTCCAAAAAAGTCACAAACCTCTATTTTCACCGACTTTAATTTCAAAACTAGTTTACACTCTTCAAAACCACACTCCATATGTATAAATCAAGATTTCAACTATCCATCTCCTTTCCTTCACATCATTTTCTCAAATATATTGACTTCCACCCCAAACACCCAAAATTATACAACATAATTCATCATAATTCATTATCATCATCAAACATCAACATAAAAAATCCACAATATCATTATTCATTAATTCATTCTCAACATAATTACATATTTCTATCAAGGTTGCTAATATCAACATACTTACAGATTTCAACCTATCATATAGTTGTCTAGCCTACATTTTTAGGAAATATTATATATTATCTATGAGAAACCAAAACCCTACCTTGCGATTCCTCTCTATACATGGAACGCTTCAAATATCTCTATTTCTCAAGTTTCCAAAGCTCCAAATCCTCACCAAACAAAAATCCAACCTCCACGGTTCACTTTCTAGTCACCGATATCACCAAATTTATCTCCAAAACATATATCTCACTCTAATTCCATCTAAATATAACAAAAATTAAAATAGTATTCATAGTCATTAATGATTCATAAGAGTTAGTGATTTCTCACCTTACCGACAGAAATTTCGGATGAGACCCAACAAGCACACAAAGCTAATTTGACCCAAAACACTAAAATCACATTATCTCTCAAATTAAAACTTCAAATTTTCGAAATTAGGGGGAGAGTGGATGAGTGAAAATTTTCTAAATTCTTACCAAATTGTTCAGTGAGTTTTGTAGAAAATTCTGAGACAAATGCATGGCCACTGACGGCTCGTCAATCGGAGTTTCGGATTGAAAGTTATGGATGATTAAATTTTTGTGATGAGGGTTAGGGATTTTCGGCGTTACTCTTCTTTTCAGCGTGCTTCCAGTGAAGTAATAGGGAAGAAGGGCTGGAGTTAAGTGTATATAAGCTGGTTTGGGGCCTGGTTCGACCCATTCGTTCAATTTTGGGCCAACATTTTTAAAATTAGTATCAAAATTCATATTTTAATTAGTTCTACTTCTTTAAACTAAAAAATTTAATTTTCTAATTTTTTAAATAAATAATTAATTTATTAGCTAATTATTTATTAATTTCACAGGTTTTACACCTAACCCTTCCTCAGTTGCTGAAGGACGGTGGAGGAATGATGCTTGCTATACCTGCTAAACTTTGCTTCCGCTAATTCAATCTCTCTTATCCAAGTCAACATTCAAAACTATCTGGGTACAATTCATTTTCGTATTTTTTTAATTTTTTCTTTTTCTGCTTCTAAATTTTTTTATTGTGTAAATTGAGAGATTCAATAGGGGCTTGATTTGATATTTTTACCCAAATTGAAAGAAGAACACAATGAAAGAAGAAGAACATAGAGATAGAGAAAGAGCATGGAGAAGATGTTACCTCTTTGTACTCTCTGAGTACCTCCTGAGAACGATAATACAGAGAAGAATTTTCATTGAAAATCTGTGTCCACTCTCTCAAATTATGTGTCCATTATTGTCCTTCGATTAAAAGTGGACACAAAAATAAAGAAAACTGTCCTGGAGACACTGTGTCCAGTGTCCATGTCTCTCTATCCAAATACTTTTTAGATATTTACTGTCCATCTCTCTGTGTCCTATCCACAAAAATAAACGCAGTCTAAAGGAACATATTTACTAAAATTTTGTATTCTTAATTGTTATTGAATATGATATTATTAAACATGAGTCTTAGAAATATACAAGTTATGTCAGCATTTTTTTGTGCTTTATGGTTGATGATATGTTTAAAACTTACACAAATTTTGCCTCTACTGAACTTAAATGTGAAGGACTGGTAAAATTTAGGCAGTTTGCAAGTAGGAGGAGGAATAAATTCGGACAATTGTTTGAGTTACATCAAGAAAAGAGAAAGCCATGTCATTGTCACCTCCGTAAATTATTCCTCTTTGCCATTTCTTCGAGTCCATTGAGTAGGAATTTTTATTAACTCTCTCAACTAATTATGTTATTCAAGAATGCCACTTATGTGTTATTTTTCAATGGAAATAATTTAGCCAATACTATGTTTAATTGATTTTTCTCTTTATAGTATGTGTTCAACAATGGTCAAATAGATCTCAAAAGACTAAAAGATCTTGTTAGAATTATTGAAAAAGAGAGACTTATGTTGGATCTTAATTGTAAAAAAAAAGGTACAAATGGTTATCTTTCTTTTTCAAAGAAAATTGTTCTAAAAGAGGAATACATTAAGTTTTTCAAGTAGTTGGCTTCAAGTTTCAAATGTTAAAGTAGCTGGATTCTTTTTTTTATTTTGTTTCTACTTTTTTTTGTTCATGGTATATCGTGATTCCTCCATTCATTCCTTCTATTCTTTTAATTTCGTTATAATTCTTTCCCGTCTTTTGGTTTTTGGATTCGCTTCTTTCTAATTTTATTACTGTTACGAACCCGATGTTTGGATCTCACACTCGGAACAGCCTCCGAACCCAAATATCTAGGTTCGGCCCGCTTCCCTCTTCTAGAATGCCTGAAACCGGCCTACTAGACCTTCTAACCAACATTCAAATTCAAACACTTCCCTTATCTTGGCCAAATAAGATAAGATAAGATAATTGCCACCACCTATATAAAGGGGAGCCCCATGCCCCCTTATGTACGCCATTCATTCTACAAACCTTATACCTCTCAGATCCATTCTGACTTGAGTGTCGAAGTGTCTTTGCAAGTACCACTCCTCATTACTCCAGTCAGACGATTCAGCCACCATTTTGACCTACAAGTCCTAGATCCATCTCACAACCCGTATTGATGACATCCAGTACAATTACTTTCTTTTGTCCCTTTTGTATTGAATTAATCTCTTTATGTCGTCCAGAATTTGTAACTTTCTATTGCAAATTTACTGTTACATTCTTTTTTATTCCTTCTACTGTGGTATTAAAAATATATAAGGGTACTCAGCTTTCTGGAGACCATTCTCTTTCTATAGCTAGTTCTATAATCTATGACATATAATCCACAGACATACTTTTATTTACTGACACTATACTATTTATTACTTGACTTCCTATAATTTATATGGATATTTGTGTTAATGTAATGGTGCACGAAATTGCAATCACACTTTTGCAACCCCGCACAACTAACCAGCAAGTGCACTGGATCGTCCAAGTAATACCTTACGTGAGTAAGGGTCGATCCCACGGAGATTGTCGGCTTGAAGCAAGCTATGGTTATCTTGTAAATCTTAGTCAGGATATCAATAATTATCAGGGTTGATTGTGAAAAATAAAAGAACATGAAATAAGTACTTGTTTTGCAGTAATGGGGAACAGGTTGAGGTTTTGGAGATGCTCCATCTTCTGAATCTCTGCTTTCCTACTGTCTTCTTCTTCAAGCATGCAAGGCTCCTTCCATGGCAAGCTGTATGCAAGGGTTTCACCGTTGTCAGTGGCTACCTCCCATCCTCTCAGTGGAAATGTTCAACGCACCCTGTCACGGCACGGCTATCTATCTGTCGGTTCTCAATCAGGCCGGAATAGAATCCAGTGATTCTTTTGCGTCTGTCACTAACACCCCGCCCTCAGGAGTTTGAAGCTCATCACAGTCATTCAATCATTGAATCCTACTCAGAATACCACAGACAAGGTTTAGACCTTCCGGATTCTCTTGAATGCCGCCATCAGTTCTAGCTTATACCACGAAGATTCTGATTAAGGAATCCAAGAGATATCTACTCAATCTAAGGTAGAACGGAGGTGGTTGTCAAGCACATGTTTATAGTTGAGAATGATGATGAGTGTCACGGATCATCACATTCATCCGGTTTAAGAACAAGTGATATCTTAGAATGGAAGCAAGCATGATTGAATGAAAAATAGTAGTAATTGCATTAATCCATCAAGACACAGCAGAGCTCCTCACCCCCAACCATGGGGTTTAGAGACTCATGCCGTGGGAAGTACACAAAGAAACGTGTAAAGTGTCATGAGGTACAGATACAATGTCAAAAGATCCTATTAATAGTGAACTAGTAACCTAGGGTATACAGAAATGAGTAAATGACATAAAAATCCACTTCTGGGTCCACTTAGTGTGTGCTTGGGCTGAGCATTGAAGCTTTCATGTGTAGAGACTTTTTCTGGAGTTAAACGCCAGCTTTCATGCCAGTTTGGGCGTTTAACCCCAAGTTTTATGCCAGTTCCAACGTTAAACGCTGGAAATTTTGAGGCTGATTTGCCACGCCGGTTTGGGCCATCAAATCTCGGGCAAAGTATGGACTATTATACATTGCTGGAAAGCCCAAGATGTCTAATTTCGAACGCCGTTGAGAGCGCGCCAATTGGGCTTTTGTAGCTCTAGAAAATCCACTTCGAGTGCAGGGAGGTCAGAATCCAACAGCATTTGCATTCCTTTTCAGTCTCTGAATCAGATTTTTGCTCAGGACCCTCAATTTCAGCCAGAAAATACCTGAAATCACAGAAAAACACACAAACTCATAGTAAAGTCCAGAAAAGTGAATTTTAACTAAAAACTAATAAAAATATACTAAAAACTAACTAAAATATACTAAAAACATACTAAAAACAATGCCAAAAAGCGTATAAATTATCCGCTCATCATGTAACCTGCAATTAATTTTCCTTTAGGCTGGTGGTAGGGTCAAGCAATCGATCTATTTATACTCCATAATTTGTTTATGCATGAACAAGATATATGCTGGGTAACTAGAATAATTGTTTATGCTTTTCATATTAAGTCTCCTGCAACTTAACCTGATGTTTCATGGTGTGATGCAAGAATCGGGTTTGGTTATGCACCATATATCTGTTCAACTTGATCCTTATGACTTGCTTAAATACAGAGGGCAAATATTATTTTTTCTTGATATGGATCATATCCAGTGATAGTGTGTGTAAGTTACTACTGGTTGCCACTAAATTATTTTGTTTTGGTTCAATTTTTCAAGTTTCATAACAATTCTAAGGTTTAATTTTATGTTTTGTGTTTTATATGATATCTCTTGCAGGTTTTAAATATTAGTGTATTTTTGCATATTTATATATATGAAACATTTTTAGAGGTTATTACTGACGGACTAAAATCCTTATTGAATGGGAAATCATTATTGCAAAGTTGCATTTTTCTTTCATCACAATGTTAGTGCTAGTTACTACTGCTCCATGGATTTGAATGACATTATGTATGGTATGTGTTCAATGGTGGACAAAGAAATTAGTCTCTCTTCCTTTTTCTCTATCTCCATTCTCCACTACTCAACTTGAAGCTTAATAATATTGTCTCTGGGTTACACTTAATTTCAAGTTTCTTAATGATTGGGTATCTATTACTTGTATAATAGCTGTGGCTCATTAAGCCACGCGTTATTCTCTCAATTAACCAGAATAAAAAAAGAAGGATCGGGGGTATTGCAAACACGTTACATTACATTCTGCCTTCTAATCTTCTCCCCTTGCCCGTGCGTTTCACTTCAACCCGTCCCTTCCTCTTTCTCCTTGAAAACCCAAAATCCCATTCTCTTCTTCGTTCTCTCCTCGATGACCCACTCCATTCTTGTGGTTGATATCATTGACAAACCCCAATTTGACGGTTTATCTTGTATTGATTTTAAGGGATTTTATGACCTTTTACCCACATTTATTCAATGAAATAGCATGGTTTTGTATATTCTCCTTTAATTGTGCTTAAGAGTGAAAACATGCTTTTTAGGACTTAAAATAGCTAAATCTAATTCACCTTGATTCCATTAGATGCCTTGATATGTTTGTTAAGTGATTTAAGGCTTAGGAGGCAAAGATGGGATCAAGGGAATGAAGAAAGAAGCATGAAAAGTTGGAGAACTCATGAAGAAATGAAAGAACCGGAAAGCTGTCAAGCCGACCTCTTCGCACTTAAACGACCATAACTTGAGCTATAGAGGTCCAAATGATGCGGTTCCAGTTGGGTTAGAAAGCTAACATCCGGGGCTTCAAAACGATATAAGATTTGCCATAGTTGCTACAAGTATGGTGGCGCGCACGCGCATAGTACGCGCGCGTGCCGTTGCTGCCACCTAGTCCACTTGAAGCAAAACGTGGCCAGCGATTTTAGAAGCCTTGTGGGCCCAATCCAACTCAATTCTGATGCTATTTAACCCAAGGAGTAAAGAGGGAAACACATGTTAGTTACCATTAGTTTAGTTTAGTAGTTAGAATTAGTTTCTAGAGAGAGAAGCTCTCACTTCTCTCTAGAATTAGGATTAGGATTAGGTTTAGTTCTTAGATCTAGGTTTAGATTCATCTTCTTCTACTTCTACCTTTCAATTCCTTGTTGTTACATTCTTCTTCCTCTATTCTTTTGTTGTAATTTCCTTTATGTTGTTCTTGTGTTTTGGTGTAGATCTACTTTTGTTCCTTCCTTTCTCTTTCAATTCAATTCAAGGTAAATCATAATAATTGTGTTCCTTTTAATTTGTTGTTATTAATTCCTTGCAATAATTGTTGTTAGGTTTTGTTCTTGTTGTTGATTTACTATGTTTTCCTTTTATGCCTTCCAAGTGTTTGATGAAATGCTTGGTTGGATTTTAGAGTAGAATTTTATACTCTTGGCTTGAAAAGGTAACTTAGGACCTCTTGAGTTACTAATGTCCAAGTGATTGATGATTGGGAGCCATTGACTCTAGTTCTCACTAATTGAATTAGTGGAGAGTTAGGACTTATGGACTAGGATTGATATAGCTCATTTGACTTTTCTTTACTATTAGTTAGAGGATGATTTAGTGAGATTAATCCTTGCCAATTCTCATATTGTGGTTAGTGATTAGGATAGAGATCCTTGACCACCAACCCTTGCCAAGATCTTTTTAGCCATTAGTTTACTTTTCGCCATTTATCTTTCATATTTCATATCAAAACCCCAAAATAACTCACAACCAATAACAAGACACTTTATTGTAATTCCTAGGGAGAACGACCCGAGGTTTAAATACTTCGGTTTATAAATTTTAGGGGTTTGTTTTAGTGACAAACAACTTTTTGTATGAAAGGATTATTGTTTGGTTTAGAAACTATACTTTACAACGAGATTTCATTAGTGAAATTCTAAACCGTCAAAAATCCAATCGTCAAAATGGCGCCGTTGCCGGGGAGTTGCAATGGTGTTATGTTATTGGTTATTGTATATATGTGAATATTGTGAATATGTTTGCTTTTTGCTTCTTTGTTAGTTTTTAGTTTGTTCTCTTTATTTGTTCCTATTTTTTGTTTTTGCCCTCTCCTATTATCATGAATTCTCACTTTGGCTATGAGTGTAGTTACAATTATGTTGTAGGTGATGAGAACTATAATGAAGACGTGTATCAAGGATGGGATAACCAAAGGTGGGAGGAGCCATATGCATATGATCAATCTTCTTGGCAACAACCTCCACCAATGCACTATGAAGAAGAGCCATTCTATGATGCATACCAATCCAATGGCTATGGTGAATCTACTTGTGACTTTCAAGAACCACCACCATATGCCTATGATCCATACCCTCAACATAATTCTCAACCATACTCACAAGCCTCTTCCTACCAACCACCTTCATACGACCCTAATCCATATCCATCACACCAACCAACTTTTGAGCCATATGAGCCATATATGGAACCACCACAATATCAACCCTTTCAAGAGCCACCCCCTCCACATTATTACCAAGATGAACCACCTCCAATACATGAATATTTTCAACCACAAGATGAATACTACTTTCAACCACAACCTCACATGGAAGAATATTCATGTCCATCGATCCAAGACCCATATGATCCCTATCATGATATCCAAGCGGAACAAGAGTCAAGGGATCATCTCAAGGAAGCATTGGATCAATTTCAAGCAACCATGGAGTGTGTTGTGCAACAAGTGGAAAGAATGGAAAACATAGAACCACCACAACTCTACCAAGAAGAACCACCTTCCTACTATGAACCCTTCCCCCAAAATGAGGAACCCTTCCACCCACCCCAACCTCTAATGGATGAAACCCTTGGTGTTCTTGTTCAAGGGCAAGAAGAGATGAAAAGGGATGTGCAAAATTTCATGGCCGCCTTGGATGCGGTAACAAATCAATTAGCCTCCCAATGCTTGAACACTCAAGGAACTCCCATGGCTCAAGAAGAGCATAGCATGAAGGAGAGATTGGAAACTCCGGTGGAAAATGAAGGAAGTTGCTTTGTATTGGAACAATTGGAGGAAGCTTTAATTGTTGAAGACAAGGAAGAAGTGGTAGAAGACTTAGGAGATGCGAAGCTTCCATGGGAACATAGATTTGAAGAAAACCCCTCCAAGATGATTGAAATTGATGCTAGGGAGGAAAGTGCACACCTTCCATGGCATACTCCATATGAAGACTTGGATGGGATAGAGCAAGGATTGAGTTCCCTTGGTGATGAAGATCAAGCATCAAGTCTTAGTGGTGAAGAATCCTTTGAGCATGAAGAACCTTCTCCCGTTGGATTTGAAAGCGTTGAGGAGGTAAATTTTTCTCACCCTCCCTATTATGATTTGAGTAAAGGAAAAGGTTTAGATAAAATTTTTGAACAAAGGATTGAGATTAAGAGATCTTGTGAAGAGGTGGAAGTCCCTAGAAATAGAAGAACGAGGGTTGGTTACGCTTTGTCAAGATCTTTGGAAGCATCTTTGCCTAGGTTGCCATCTACACCTTCATTTGAGTGGGTGAAATTCATTTCTATTAGTTTTATTATCCCACTTGAATATGGTTTGCTTGAAACGGATGGCCAACTTAGGGAAGTTTGTGGGATGAAGCGTAAGCGGAAAAAGTTTTGTGGTTGGCGTTGCAAATCAAGGCTCATTATGGTTGATGCATCAAACATGAGATATAAAGGTTGGAGTAGTGCTCAAATAGATGGGTCTAGGAGGATTGTTGGGCACTTCATAGAGAATTCATCTTGTTCACCACCTGGATGGACTAATAATGATGATCAACCTCAAGGCGGGTGTGAAAATAAAGTGTGGGATCCCGGATCACAAGAAGAGGATCAACTTTGGGAGCCCCAAGCTTGTGAAGAACTCCATCAACACTTGGCTCAATCCATAAAGAATCTTGGGGCACAATGGAGAACCAAGCATTGGTGGGAGTTCCAAGATGAATACAAGCACAAGCCACCTTGAGAGGAGCTCCCCATAAGTCCAACTTAAGGACAATAAACAAAAGTGCTAGGTGGGAGGCACCCCACCATGGTAAAAAATCTTTTCATTTTCTCTTTTGTAAATATTGGTAAGAATTAGTTTGATTTCATGTTTTTATTGGTTTGTTAAGTTTAGTTAGAAGTATAATATGATAAATAAGGTTTTAGGGTGTTTTGGTAGCTGTTTGGAGGTTTGGAATGCTTGGATTGGTGCAAGAACTTGGAAAAAAAAATTTTGAAAAACAGAACACCATCCACGCGTTCGCGCACATGACGCGGACGCACACCTGAGCATTTTCGACCATCCACGCGGACGCGCACTGTACGCGTACGCGTGGATGCAAAAAAATTCAACCCCAGCCAAAAACCCGAGAGTTAGGCCTGGACTGTGCGAACATTGGGCCTAAGGCACAAGTCTATGCACGCGTGCGCGCACCTGGCGCGTACGCGCACATCATCTTAAATTCGCAATGCACGCGCACGCACACTGTGCGCGCACGCGTCGATTGCACAATCTGCACCCCCGGTACTTTTACCCGAGAGTTATGCCAGACTTGGGCCGACATTATGCCTCCGGCCTAACTCGATGCACGCGTGCGCGCACCTGGCGCGTACGCGTCCTTCGACCAATATACCCATCGACGCGTAAACGTGCATGACGCGCACGCGTCGGTAAAAAAAAAGAGTTTTTTTCTCCCCTTCCATTTTCTTTTGCTTGTCACATTAGCATACTTCTACTCTTCCCATTTTCATTTAGTTTTTGTAGCATGTTTTCGTTTTTTTTAAGTCATTTCAATAATGGTGTTGAAGTCTTATATTCAATTATTGAGACTCTCTTGCTTTATCTTGGTGCTTTGTGACTGTTTAACATTAATTGAAATGTTTTGTTCCACACACAAGGTAGTGCTTTAGTCCTTCCTCACTCATTATCCTTTGTTTTTGTGCTTCTTCATCATTGAGTTAGGATGGGACCAAATGCCCTCATGCTTATCACTAATCTTGTTTGTGTCAATTCTTATTTGATCTTGATGCTCAATATGTTTTTCATGCTTTAACTTTACTCTTGCATCAAGTGTTAGTTGATATGCCGTGGCTTATATTGTTTTCCCTTTTACATGCTTTGCTACCATGTAGTAGAGAACCATACCTTTATTTGGCATTAGCCCCCGCCTATGTTCTAATTGCCTTGATATCTTTGTTATAGGTTTAATTTTCTTTCTTTCCTTTTGGGTTGGCCACCAATACGGAAGAAAAGGAAAGTTTCTAAATGGGGCAACAAACAAGTCATCCGCACAACCATTTGAGGAGCTCATCAATTGTAGCAACCCGTCCACCCTGCTCTTCTTTGCATGCACCGAGGACGGTGCAATCTTCAAGTGTGGGGAGGTCGTCGACCGATCTCCATGGGTAACAATTTTCTTTTTCAACACCAATGTTAGTTAGTTATTGCATGGCATGATAGGTTGCATGTTAGTTAGAATTTGTACATATTTTTATTAGGACTACTTGGTTAGGGTGATGATTTTCTTTCCAAGAAACTGTCTTAGGGCACCCTACCAATTTGAAGAAATACTTTGTGGAACTTGCTTGAAAGAATTTATTTTGGAACATGGTTTTTGAGCTAAGAACACAAGCAAGTGAGATTTGAGCCTAATGGTGTGGTTACATCCTATAACCACTTATTTTCCTTCTTGTGTGCATTATTCTCTTTCTATGAATGTAATCTTTAATTTGTTTGATTCTTTATGTCCATTATCTTGTGTATTCATGCATTTATATGATTGAGGCCATCAATTCATTTAGCTCACTTACCCAAATGGCCTTACCTTTTATCTTCCTTTGTTAGCCAATTTGAGCCTACGATTAACCCACTTGTTCCTAATTTTAGCACATTACAAGCCTTGAAGCGAAAAACAATAAATGTCCTTATTTGGATCTTTGATTAGCTTAGGCTAGTGTGTGTGAGTATCATTTAAGTGTGGGAACCTTGGGACATTGGGTGAATAAAAGGGTAGTTTTGTATTTTTATTGAAATTATTGGGAATTGGGTACATACTCATGTATTGATCAAATGTAAAACCTTATGCATTGAGGTTTTTGTATATAGAAAGAAAAAATGAGAAAAACAAAAGAAAAGAGAAGAAAAATAATATGGAAAAGGAAAAGAAAAAAATATATAGAAAAAGAAAGAAATAAAAAGGGGACAAAATGCCCCAAAACAAAGTGAAGCTCAATAAAGTGCATAAGTGTTGTGAAATGAAAAGAAATTGCATGAGTATGTGAAAAAGTGAGAAATGGGTAGTTAGGTTAGCTTTGAAATTGTATAGGATGTCATAGGTTAGGTGGGAAGTTTAAGCTTATCAAAGATCCAAATTTCAAGCTCACTTGACCAAATATGCATCCTACCTTAACCCTAGCCCCATTACAACCTAAAGAAAAGACCTCATGATAATTGTATGCATGCATGAAATAATTGTTGATTGTTAGATGAAAAACAAATTTTGGAAAGCATGATTAGGGGAGAATTGAGAGAATCAACCCCAAACACCGAGCGGCTAGAGTGCAAACACTCCCGGTGAGGGTTTGGTGGACGAAATTGTGATAAAAGAGTTTCAGGCACTGTTAGAGAAGCTCACAACTCCGTTCAACTAACCAGCAAGTGTACTGGGTCGTCCAAGTAATAAACCTTACGTGAGTAAGGGTCGATCCCACAGAGATTGTTGGTATGAAGCAAGCTATGGTCACCTTGTAAATCTCAGTTAGGCAGATTAAATTGGTTTATGGGTTTCGAAAATAGAAATAAGAAAATAAATAATAAAAGAGATAGAATACTTATGCAGACTCATTGGTGGGAATTTCAGATAAGCGGATGGAGATACTGCATGGCTCAAGGACGTCTGCTCTCCTACTGCTTCAACCCAATCCTTCTTACTCCTTTCCATGGCAAGCTGTGTATAGGGGTTCACCATCAACGGTGGCTACTTTCAATCCTCTCGGGAAAATGATCCTATGCGGCTGTCACTCGCATGGCTAATCGTCTGGAGGCATCACCCATGGTTGATGGCTACATCCCATCCTCGCAGTGAAAACTACGCTCACGCGCTCTGTCACAGCACGGCTAATCACTGGTTGGTTCCCGCTCCTACTGGAATAGAATCCCTTGATTCTTTTGTGTCTGTCACTAACGCCCAGCACTTGCAAGTTTGAAGCACGTCACAGTCATTCATTACCGGAATCCTACTCGGAATACCACAGACAAGGTGAGACCTTCCGGATTCCCAGGATCCTACTCTGAATACCACAGACAAGGTGAGACTTTCCGGATCCTCATAAATGCCGCCATCTATCTAGCTTATACCACGAAGATTCTGTTGGGGAATCTAAGAGATACACATTCAAGCTCGGTTGCATGTAGAACGGAAGTGGTTGTCAATCACGTGCGTTCATAAGTGAGAATGATAATGAGGGTTACTTATCATCACATTCATCATGTTCTTGGGTACGAATGAATATCTTGGAATAAGAATAAGAGAGATTTGAATAAAAGAGAATAGAATTGCATTAATACTTGAGGTACAGCAGAGCTCTACACCCTTAATCTATGGTGTGCAGAAACTCCACCGTTGGAAATACACAAGCAAAGGGTTCAGGCATGGCCGAATGGCCAGCCCCCCCATGTGGTCACAAGACCGAATGATCAAAGACCTAAAGTGATCAAAGATATCTAATACAATAGATAAATGTTCTATTTATAATAAACTAGCTCCTAGGGTTTACATGAGTAAGTAATTGATGCATAAATCCACTTCCAGGGCCTACTTGGTGTATGCTTGGGCTGATCTTGATTAATCCACGAGCTGAGGCTTCTCTTGGAGTTGAACTCCGAGTTATGACGTGTTTTGGGCATTCAACTCCGGATCATGACGTTTTTCTGGCGTTTAACTCCAGACAGCAGCATGTACTTGGCGTTCAACGCCAAGTTACGTCGTCAATCTCCGAATAAAGTATGGACTATTATATATTGCTGAAAAGCTCTGGATGTCTACTTTCCAACGCCGTTGAGAGCGCGCCATTTGGAGTTCTGTAGCTCCAGAAAATCCATTTCGAGTGCAGGGAGGTCAGATTCCAACAGCATCAGCAATCCTTTTGTCAGCCTTCTTCAGAGTTTTGCTCAAGTCCCTCAATTTCAGCCAGAATTTACCTGAAATCACAGAAAAACATACAAACTCATAGTAAAGTCCAAAAATGTGAATTTAACATAAAACTAATGAAAACATCCCTAAAAGTAGCTCAAACTTACTAAAAACTATATAAAAACAATGCCAAAAAGCGTATAAATTATCCGCTCATCACAACACCAAACTTAAATTGTTGCTTGTCCCCAAGCAACTGAAAATCAAATAGGATAAAAGAAGAGAATATACTATAAATTCCAGAATATCAATGAATATTAATTTAATTAGATGAGCGGGACTTGTAGCTTTTTGCTTCTGAATAGTTTTGGCATCTCACTTTTTCCTTTGAAGTTCAGAGTGATTGGCGTCTCTGGGAACTCAGAATTTCGGATAGTGTTATTGACTTTCCTAGTTAAGCATGTTGATTCTTGAACACAGCTACTTATGAGTCTTGGCCGTGGCCCTAAGCACTTTGTTTTCCAGTATTACCACTGGATACATCAATGCCACAGACACATAACTGGGTGAACCTTTTCAGATTGTGACTCAGCTTTGCTAGAGTCCCCAGTTAGTGGTGTCCAGAGCTCTTAAGCACACTCTTTTGCCTTGGATCACGACTTTAACCACTTAGTCTCAAGCTTTTCACTTGGACCTTCATGACACAAGCACATGGTTAGGGACAGCTTGATTTAGCCACTTAGGCCTGGATTTTATTTCCTTGGGCCCTCCTATCCATTGATGCTCAAAGCCTTGGATCCTTTTTACCCTTGCCTTTTGGTTTTAAGGGCTATTGGCTTTTTCTACTGCTCCTTCTTTTTCTTTCTATTTTTTTCGCCACCTTTTTTTTTCGCAAGCTTCCTTTTTCACTGCTTTTTCTTGCTTCAAGAATCAATTTCATGATTTTTCAGATCATCAATAACATTTCTCTTTGTTCATCATTCTTTCAAGAGCCAACAATTTTAACACTCATAAACAACAAGATCAAAAATATGCACTGTTCAAGCATTCATTCAGAAAACAAAAAGTATTGCCACCACATCAATATAATTAAATTAAATTCAAGGATAAATTCGAAATTCATGTACTTCTTGTTCTTTTGAATTAAAACATTTTTCATTTAAGAGAGGTGAAGGATTAATGGATTTTATTCATAGCTTTAAGGCATGGTTACATACTAATGATCATGAAGTAGAGACACAAAACATAGATAAACACAACATTAAAAACCGAAAACAGAAAGAAATAAAGAACAAGGAATGAATCCACCTGAGTGAGGGTGGCGCCTTCTTGAAGGTCCAATGGTGCTTTTTGAGCTCCTCTATGTCTCTTCCTTGCTTCTGTTGAATGATTCCTAGTAATTTTGGTGTTTCTACCCTTAGTTGCTTCCAATATTTGTGTGGAGGATAACTTATTCCCTGAGGTATCTCAGGGATCTCTTGATTTGCAGCCACATGTTCTACCACTGAGCTATGACGGCTTATAGTCTTTCCATCTCCCAAGACTCAGAGGTGGAAGCTTTTGTCTTCCCTTTGAGGTTTCTCTGGCCTTAGGTGCCATTAATGGTAATGGAAAAGCAAAAAAGCTATGCTTTTACCACACCAAACTTAAAATATTGCTCGCCCTCGAGCAAGAGAAGAAAGAAGAGAGGAAGAAGAAGAAGAAGAAAATGGAGGTGAGTGAGGGGAGATGGATTCGGCTATATGGGTGGGATTGGGTGGGAAAGAGAAGTTGAATTGTAAAGGTAGGTGGGGTGTATGGGGAAGAGTGGATAGATGTAGGTGGTGAATGAAAAATAGAAGGAATGACCATGAGTGGAAAGAGAGAGGGCGAGGTAGGTGGGGATTCTGTGAGGTCCACAGATTCTGAGATGATCCTGTGGGGTCCACAGGTCCTGAGGTGTCAAGGAATTCCATCCCTGCACCAAATAGGCATGTAAATTGCCTTGGCACACCATTCTGGCGTTTAAACGCCCATTGGTGCACGTTCTGGGTGTTCAACGCCCATGTAAAGCATGTTTCTGGCGTTGAACGCCAGTTTCATGCTTGTTACTGGCGTTCAGCACCAGTTTTTCCTCTCTGGGCACATTCCTGGCGTTCAGCGCCAGGATGTTGCTTGTTTCTGGCGTTCAGCGCCAGAATGGTGCTCTGTTCTGGCGTTGAACGCCGGCCAGATGCACCTTACTGGCGTTGAACGCCAGCCCGTGCGTCCTCCAGGGTGAAAAATTTTTTTCTTCTGTTTTTGACTCTGTTTTTAATTTTTTTGATTTTTTCGTGACTCCTCATGATCATGTACCTAATAAAACACAAAATAACAATATAATAAAAATTAGATAAATAAACTTTGGTTGCCTCTCAACAAGTGCTTCTTTAATGTCAATAGCTTGACAGTGGCTCTCATGGAGCCACAAGGTGATCAGGTCAATGTTAGTGTGTAGTCCCAACACCAAACTTAGAGTTTGGATATGGGGTCTGAACACCAAACTTAGAGCTTGGTTGTGACCTCACAACATCAAACTTAGAGTTTGACTGTGTGGGCTCTTCTTGACTCTGAACTGAGAGTAGCTCTTCATGCTTACTCTCTTTTGTCACAGAGGGATGGCCATGTGCCTTAAACACAAGGTAGTCCCCATTCAATTGAAGGACTAACTCACCTCTGTTGACATCTATCACAGCTCCTGTTGTAGCTAGGAAGGGTCTTCCAAGGATGATGCAATCATCCTCTTCCTTCCTAGTGTCTAGGATTATGAAATCAGCAGGGATGTAAAGGCCTTCAACCTTTACTAGCACGTCCTCTACTATTCCATAAGTTTGTCTCACTGACTTGTCTGCTAATTGTAATGAGAACAAGGCAGGTTGTACCTCAATGATCCTCAGCTTCTCCATTACAGAGAGTGGCATAAGATTTATCCCTGACCCCAGATCACATAGAGTTTTTCAAAACTCATGGTGCCAATGGTACAAGGTATTAAGAACTTGCCAGGATCTTGTTTCTTTTGAGGTAGAGTTTTCTGAATCCAAGTATCTAGTTCACTAATGAGCAAGGGAGGTTCACTTTCCCAAGTCTCATTACCAAACAACTTGGCATTCAGCTTCATGATAGCTCCTAAATATTGAGCAACTTGCTCTCCAGTCACATCTTCATCCTCTTCAGAGGAAGAATAATCTTCAGAGCTCATGAATGGCAGAAGGAGATTTAATGGAATCTCTATGGTCTCTGTATGAGCCTCAGATTCCTTTGGATCCTTAATAGGAAACTCCTTCTTGCTTGAAGGACGTCCCAGGAGGTCTTCCTCACTAGGATTTTCGTCCTCCTCCTCCCTTGTGCATTCGGCCACATTGATCACATCAATGGCCTTGCACTCTCCTTTTGGATTTTCTTCTGTATTGCTTGGGAGAATACTGGGAGGAGTTTCAATGACTTTCTTACTCAGCTGGCCCACTTGTGCCTCCAAATTTCTGATGGAGGATCTTGTTTCATTCATGAAACTGAAAGTGGCCTTTGATAGATCAGAGACAATATTGGCTAAATTAGAAGTGTTTTGTTCAAAATTCTCTGTCTGTTGCTGAGAAGATGATGGATATGGCTTGCTATTGCTTAGCCTATTGCGTCCACCATTGTTAAAGCCTTGTTGAGGCTTTTGTTGATCCTTCCAGGAGAAATTTGGATGATTTCTCCATGATGGATTATAGGTGTTTCCATAAGGTTCACCCATATAATTAACCTCTGCCATGGCAGGGTTCTCAGGATCATAAGCTTCTTCAGAAGCTGCCTCTCTAGTGTTGTTGGATGCATGTTGCAGCCCATTCAGATTTTGAGAGATCATGTTGACCTGTTGAGTCAACACTTTGTTCTGAGCTAATATGGCATTCAGAGCATCAATTTCAAGAACTTCTTTTTTCTGAGGTATTCCATTATTCACAGAATTCCTCTCAGAGGTGTACATGAATTGGTTGTTTGCAACCATGTCAATGAGTTCTTGAGCCTCTTCAGGCGTTTTCTTCAGGTGAATAGATCCACCTGCAGAATGGTCTAATGACATTTTCGAAAATTCAGAGAGACCATAATAGAATATATCTAATAGGGTCCATTCTGAAAACATGTTGGACATCTTTTGGTCAACTGCTTATATCTTTCCCACGCTTCCTAGAGGGATTCACCATCTTTTTGCTTGAAGGTTTGAACATCCACTCTCAGCTTGCTCAGCTTTTGAGGAGGAAAGAATTTATCCAAGAAGGTAGTGACCAGCTTATCCCAGGAGTCCAGGCTATCCTTAGGTTGTGAATCCAACCATATTCTAGCTCTGTCTCTTACAGCAAAAGGGAAAAGCATGAGTCTGTAGACTTCAGGATCAACTCCATTCGTCTTTACAGTCTCACAGATCTGCAAGAACTCAGTTAAAAACTGATAAGGATCTTCAGATGGGAGTCCATAAAACTTGCAGTTTTGTTGCATCAATGCAACTAGTTGAGGCTTAAGCTCAAAGTTATTGGCTCCAATGGCAGGAATGGAGATGCTTCTTCCATCAAACTTAGACGTTGGCTTTGTGAAGTCACCAAGCATTCTCCTTGCATTATTATTATTATTTTCGGCTGCCATCTCCTTTTCTTGTTCGAAAATTTCTGAAAGGTTGTTTCTGGATTGTTGTAATTTAGCTTCTTTTAATTTTCTCTTCAGAGTCCTTTCAGGTTCTGGATCAATTTCAACAAGAGTGCCTTTTTCCCTGTTCCTGCTCATATGAAAGAGAAGAAAACAAGAAAAGAAAGAGGAATCCTCTATGTCACAGTATAGAGATTCCTTTATGTTAGTAGAAAAAGAAAGGGGTAGAAGAATCCAAATACAAGGGATATAAGAAGTTCGGATTCTTTAGATGAAGAGAGGTGAAGAGAAGTGTTAGTAATTAATTAATTAAATAGAAGAAGAAAAGAGAAGGAAGATTTCGAAAATAATTTTTGAAAAAGAGGTTAGTAATTTTCGAAAATCAAAGACAAAATATAATTAAAATTAAAATTTAAAACAAAAAGAATTTTTGAAAAAGAGAGGGAGAATTTTCGAAAATTAGAGAGGGAAAAGTAGTTAGGTGGTTTTGAAAAAGATAAGAAACAAACAAAAAGTTAGTTAGTTGATTGAAAAAGATTTGAAATCAAATTTTGAAAAAGATAAGATAAAAGATAAAAAGATAAGATAAAAATTTTAATAAAAAGATATTTTGAAAAAGATTTAATTTTTAAAAAGACTCAACTAACAAGAAACTACAAGATAAGATTCTAGAACTTAAAGATTGAACCTTTCTTAACAAGAAAGTAACAAACTTCAAATTTTTGAACCAATCACATTAATTGTTAGCTAATTTTCGAAAATTTGATATAAAGATAAGAAAAAGATTTTGAAAATATTTTGAAAAAGATTTTTGAAATTTTCGAAATTTATAAAAAAAATGAAAAAGATATGATTTTTGAAAAAGATTTTGAAAAGATAAGATTTTTAAAATTGAAATTTTGACTTGACTTGTAAGAAACAACTAATTTTAAAAATTTTTGACCAAGTCAACCCAAAATTTCGAAAATTTGGAGGAAAATAAGGAAAAGATATTTTTTTGATTTTTTGAATTTTTAATTATGAAAGAGAAAAACAACAAAAATATTCAATGCATGAAATTTTTAGATCAAAACAATGAATGCATGCAAGAATGCTATGAATGTCAAGATGAACACCAAGAACACTTTGAAGATCATGATGAACATCAAGAACATAATTTTGAAAAATTTTTAATGCAAAGAAAACATGCAAGACACCAAACTTAGAAATCTTTAATGCATGGACTCTAACAAACAAAAAATGCATATGAAAAACAACAAACAACACAAAACAGGAAATCATCAAGATCAAACAAGAAGACTTGTCAAGAACAACTTGAAGATCATGAAGAACACTATGAATGCATGGAATTTCGAAAAATGCAAGAAAAATTTTTAAAGCATGCAATTGACACCAAACTTAAAAATTGACTCAAGACTCAAACAAGAAACACAAAATATTTTTGGTTTTATGATTTTATGATTTTTTTGTATTTTTATTATTTTTTTCGAAAATATTTTTGGAAAAACGAAAAATAAAAGAAAAATTTTTGAAAAAAGATTTTTGAAAAGAAAATTACCTAATCTGAGCAACAAGATGAACCGTCAGTTGTCCATACTCGAACAATCCCCGGCAATGGCGCCAAAAACTTGGTGGACGAAATTGTGATAAAAGAGTTTCAGGCACTGTTAGAGAAGCTCACAACTCCGTTCAACTAACCAGCAAGTGTACTGGGTCGTCCAAGTAATAAACCTTACGTGAGTAAGGGTCGATCCCACAGAGATTGTTGGTATGAAGCAAGCTATGGTCACCTTGTAAATCTCAGTTAGGCAGATTAAATTGGTTTATGGGTTTCGAAAATAGAAATAAGAAAATAAATAATAAAAGAGATAGAATACTTATGCAGACTCATTGGTGGGAATTTCAGATAAGCGGATGGAGATACTGCATGGCTCAAGGACGTCTGCTCTCCTACTGCTTCAACTCAATCCTTCTTACTCCTTTCCATGGCAAGCTGTGTATAGGGGTTCACCATCAGCGGTGGCTACTTTCAATCCTCTCGGGAAAATGATCCTATGCGGCTGTCACTCGCATGGCTAATCGTCTGGAGGCATCACCCATGGTTGATGGCTACATCCCATCCTCGCAGTGAAAACTACGCTCATGCGCTCTGTCACAGCACGGCTAATCACTGGTTGGTTCCCGCTCCTACTGGAATAGAATCCCTTGATTCTTTTGCGTCTGTCACTAACGCCCAGCACTTGCAAGTTTGAAGCACGTCACAGTCATTCATTACCGGAATCCTACTCGGAATACCACAGACAAGGTGAGACCTTCCGGATTCCCAGGATCCTACTCTGAATACCACAGACAAGGTGAGACTTTCCGGATCCTCATAAATGCCGCCATCTATCTAGCTTATACCACGAAGATTCTGTTGGGGAATCTAAGAGATACACATTCAAGCTCGGTTGCATGTAGAACGGAAGTGGTTGTCAATCACGTGCGTTCATAAGTGAGAATGATAATGAGGGTTACTTATCATCACATTCATCATGTTCTTGGGTACGAATGAATATCTTGGAATAAGAATAAGAGAGATTTGAATAAAAGAGAATAGAATTGCATTAATACTTGAGGTACAGCAGAGCTCCACACCCTTAATCTATGGTGTGCAGAAACTCCACCGTTGAAAATACACAAGCAAAGGGTTCAGGCATGGCCGAATGGCCAGCCCCCCCATGTGGTCACAAGACCGAATGATCAAAGACCTAACGTGATCAAAGATATCTAATACAATAGATAAATGTTCTATTTATAATAAACTAGCTCCTAGGGTTTACATGAGTAAGTAATTGATGCATAAATCCACTTCCAGGGCCTACTTGGTGTATGCTTGGGCTGATCTTGATTAATCCACGAGCTGAGGCTTCTCTTGGAGTTGAACTCCGAGTTATGACGTGTTTTGGGCATTCAACTCCGGATCATGACGTTTTTCTGGCGTTTAACTCCAGACAGCAGCATGTACTTGGCGTTCAACACCAAGTTACGTCGTCAATCTCCGAATAAAGTATGGACTATTATATATTGCTGGAAAGCTCTGGATGTCTACTTTCCGAAGCCGTTGAGAGCGCGCCATTTGGAGTTCTGTAGCTCCAGAAAATCCATTTCGAGTGAAGGGAGGTCAGATTCCAACAGCATCAGCAGTCCTTTTGTCAGCCTTCTTCAGAGTTTTGCTCAAGTCCCTCAATTTCAGCCAGAATTTACCTGAAATCACAGAAAAACACACAAACTCATAGTAAAGTGCAGAAATGTGAATTTAACATAAAACTAATGAAAACATCCCTAAAAGTAGCTCAAACTTACTAAAAACTATATAAAAACAATGCCAAAAATCGTATAAATTATCCGCTCATCAGGGTTCGATGCTCAAATCCTTGATTCCCGGCTTTCATGAGCGTTCTTCTTGCAAGTCTATGTGAACTTCATATTTATACTTCAATTGGTAGGATTCATGAATCGTTATATGATCTTAAGCCCTACTTGTGCATGTATGTCTTGGAGAATGAATTATTTTTAACCAAGTAGGTAGAATCATTTTTTCATTTAGTTGCATGCATATAGTTTCTTTGCTTTGAATAAGTGTCATATCCCTTATTTCATTCTTGGTTTAGCATGAGGACATGCTAAGGTCTAAGTGTGGGGAGGTTGACAAACCCCAATTTGACGGTTTATCTTGTATTGATTTTAAGGGATTTTATGACCTTTTACCCACATTTATTCAATGAAATAGCATGGTTTTGTATATTCTCCTTTAATTGTGCTTAAGAGTGAAAACATGCTTTTTAGGACTTAAAATAGCTAAATCTAATTCACCTTGATTCCATTAGATGCCTTGATATGTTTGTTAAGTGATTTAAGGCTTAGGAGGCAAAGATGGGATCAAGGGAATGAAGAAAGAAGCATGAAAAGTTGGAGAACTCATGAAGAAATGAAAGAACCGGAAAGCTGTCAAGCCGACCTCTTCGCACTTAAACGACCATAACTTGAGCTATAGAGGTCCAAATGATGCGGTTCCAATTGGGTTAGAAAGCTAACATCCGGGGCTTCAAAAGGATATAAGATTTGCCATAGTTGCTACAAGTATGGTGGCGCGCACGCGCATAGTACGCGCGCGCGCCGTTGCTGCCACCTAGTCCACTTGAAGCAAAACGTGGCCAGCGATTTTAGAAGCCTTGTGGGCCCAATCCAACTCAATTCTGATGCTATTTAACCCAAGGAGTGAAGAGGGAAACACATGTTAGTTACCATTAGTTTAGTTTAGTAGTTAGAATTAGTTTCTAGAGAGAGAAGCTCTCATTTCTCTCTAGAATTAGGATTAGGATTAGGTTTAGTTCTTAGATCTAGGTTTAGATTCATCTTCTTCTACTTCTACCTTTCAATTCCTTGTTGTTACATTCTTCTTCCTCTATTCTTTTGTTGTAATTTCCTTTATGTTGTTCTTGTGTTTTGGTGTAGATCTACTTTTGTTCCTTCCTTTCTCTTTCAATTCAATTCAAGGTAAATCATAATAATTGTGTTCCTTTTAATTTGTTGTTATTAATTCCTTGCAATAATTGTTGTTAGGTTTTGTTCTTGTTGTTGATTTACTATGTTTTCCTTTTGTGCCTTCCAAGTGTTTGATGAAATGCTTGGTTGGATTTTAGAGTAGAATTTTATACTCTTGGCTTGAAAAGGTAACTTAGGACCTCTTGAGTTACTAATGTCCAAGTGATTGATGATTGGGAGCCATTGACTCTAGTTCTCACTAATTGAATTAGTGGAGAGTTAGGACTTATGGACTAGGATTGATATAGCTCATTTGACTTTCCTTTACTATTAGTTAGAGGATGATTTAGTGAGATTAATCCTTGCCAATTCTCATATTGTGGTTAGTGATTAGGATAGAGATCCTTGACCACCAACCCTTGCCAAGATCTTTTTAGCCATTAGTTTACTTTTTGCCATTTATCTTTCATGTTTCATATCAAAACCCCAAAATAACTCACAACCAATAACAAGACACTTTATTGTAATTCCTAGGGAGAACGACCCGAGGTTTAAATATTTCGGTTTATAAATTTTAGGGGTTTGTTTTAGTGACAAACAACTTTTTGTATGAAAGGATTATTGTTTGGCTTAGAAACTATACTTTACAACGAGATTTCATTAGTGAAATTCTAAACCGTCAAAAATCCAATCGTCAATCATCGCTGGCTATTGACGCTTCCCGAGTAGTTTGATACCCCAGTTTCTGAAGAACATCTCTCTGAACCCCGATTTGAAAACCCTAACCAACCGAGGTATGCGGATTATACATCTGGGAGAAAGGTTCTGGCGTTGGCGACGGCGATGGTGAGTTTCAGCCGGGGAGATGCTCGCGATGATGGTTGACTACGATCTCTGTTGTGGGCTTAATACGCTCAGGGAAGTGAACAGCTTTGGTGATACATGTTCGGTTGAGATCTTAACCATCGCCATCCTCGTGCAGTTATTCTGCTGATCTCTTTGTTTGTCTGGTGCTGTATGTTTAAAGTCGGTGATTTAGGGTTTCCTTTGTGGGTTGGTGGTCTTTGATTTGGGGTTTGGCCAAAGAAGGTTCAACTGTAACTCTCTGTCACCATCCCTCGCTCTACTTGAAACCCTAATGGTGAAGGCGCTTTGTCTCTCTCAAACTCCCAAACCCCATCTCTTCAACCCTATTTTCCAACTTTTAATTTGTATTTCTCTTTGATCTTGGCCAGTTTCTTCGTTGTTGAAACCACAAAAATGGAGGTATTCACAAACAGAACCTGATCGAAAGAGCTGAAACCATATCAAGCTGAGGATTCTCATAGCAGTGGTGAAGCCCTTAAGAATCATATGTTTATAGCTATTTTTATAATATATTCTATTGTATTCTGATTCATTTGTGTCTTCATAATTTTTTGGCATCTTGATTAGTTGGTTATATGAAAAAAAATATTCCTTCCCTTTTTTATGATGTGTTTTCTCTATTTTGTATATCAGAGAGATCCAAAATCCTATGAGTCACGCAATCCAATGTGCTCGAAGCCTACACCTGCCTCCGAAAAGTTGTGAAGTAACCCTTCGTTACCTATTTCCTTCATTTTTTTTATTCTAATTTTTATCTCATTGAATTCATTTTTTGATGTGTTTCAGTGCGTTGAATTGGTTTATCAGGTTGGAATATGTGGAGAGCATGGTAGGAGCCATCTTCTATTGCATTCTTTGCTCAAATTGGTCTTGACTATGTCTCATACTCTCCTTTTAGGTTAGATTTTTAGCTTAAATATAAGTTAGAGTTTTAAATGTTCAACTATTAAACTCAAATTTGAATACTCTTGCAGGGTTCTAATTGAAAGGCTTGCATACACCTTAAGTTGTAGTTTAAGAAATTTGTTAATCTGGTGTAAGAGGGATGAATGACTAGCTTCTGGTTCTTTTACTACTCTGTTGTTACAGCTCCTTTCAGTCCTTAACTATTTTGTTACATTTTAGCTTTCAGTCCTTTCTGTTTTATGTGAGCATTTGTTGTGGAGCTTCTCTTCAATATGTTTTTTGTATTTTTTTAAGTGCTTCTATTACTTTATGGTTTTGGTTACAAATTGATGCTGAAAGCTTGCAAAGAATTTGGCCTAATTTTACTATATTTAAGTATTGTTAGTTAGGTTGGGTCAGATAATTAGTGATACTCTGGATTCTATTTTCTCAAATAATATTCTGGCTTTATTTACAAAATGCAAATTTAAATTTGGCTTTATTAACAAACTTACAGTGGTTTCTTTTTATTTGGTCAATTTAGACTTCAACTCTAAATCTGATAACTTATTCTTCATTCATATGTGTCTATATTTTGGGTTGTTGTCTACGCTGCTATGAGCTTCAATTTAGATCTTTCTTTGTGGTTTCTAATTGAAATGATGGTTGTATTCTTGGTCTAATATAAGATAAGGTTATCAACACTCATAGGTAGGAAGCTTATTGGGAGGCTCCTCAAAATCTTTTCTTACCATGGTACACTCTAAACCCGACAACAATATAAGAAAACAGAGGAAAAAAGAATTCGTACCCCTTTTCTTTTTTCCCCACCTTTCTTATGTATGTGTCCTATTATGTTGTCTAAGTTGTGTGTTCTTACTGTTGGTATAAGTATTTTGATATTATCCCTTAAGAGTTCATTTATTTTACATATCTTGGAAATTTGTTAAGTTTAGATTTATATATTTGATCATTCCTCCAGTATATCAAGTGACTTTTGCAAAAAAGTTGAGCTTATCTTTTATCATACAATCCTAATCTTACCATAACTTGATCTATTATCATGTTTTGCAATTACTCATAGGAGTGTTCCCGGTGCGGTTTGGTTCAGTTTTTGAGGGAAAAGCCATCCGATCCGATTGTCTAATTAAAGTGCGATTCGGTTTAGTTCGTTTTTTTGTCAAGGTCATCTGAACCAAACCAAACTAATTAAAATCGATTTGGTTTGGTTCGGTTTGTTCGGTTTTTTCAATCAAATCAAAAAAAAATTCTACCATATTATTATGCAAAGTCATAACATTGAAATCGACAAACCAAAATAACACTTTTCTTATTGTATCGAAGTTTATATCATCTCTCTCAAAAAGAGGACCAACAATATTTCCAAAATTTTACAAATTTGGATAACACATATATAACTAGTTACATACTTAATGCTAAACTCTATACCAACACCAATGTTTAAATCTGAATCCAACCCATTAAAATTTGCACCATCTATGGAGAAGGGGCAGATGCTGATAAAATTTCTTAAAAGAGATTAGAAATAGGTTTTGGGACTGCTTCTCCTGAGCTCATTAGCTCATTTATGGCACGGTGAGGGTTTGTCTTGTGCTTCTCACATAGCTTTGGCAAATACACTCATGCAAAAATTTAAATGTAAGAGGATTTAATTTATGTAATTAATATATATATTTTAAGGTGAATTTTATGGTAGTTATTATTCCTATAATTATGAAATTATGGTGATTATATATTTTGATGATAACACTTAAAAAGTATAGCTAAAATTAATGTTACATTTTTTTATTTGTTTGTATTAAAGTATTACAGTACCACAATACACCTATGCTAACATGACCATACTTAATAAACATGGAAATTAAAGAAATATAAACTTGAACTCAGAAGTAAGAACGGAAGCAAAACACAATAAGGGCATTTTAAATAAGTTAAAATTAGAATCATTTTAAAAAAAGTAAACCATTTGAAGACAATTTTAAATAAGCTAAAATTAAATTCATCACTAATCCAAAAAGAATGAAAACCTGTAGAAGTTTTCAGATCATCCTATGGCAACCAAACAATAGGCATTAGTAAGTTTTGAAAACACTCCAATTTCATAATTATTCTCAAATTGTAGTCCTGCAAGGAAATAATATACATTCAATATCTTATCTCAAAAAAGCAAAAACAAGTTCTAGTAAGGAAGATTAAAGTAGGGATTCCCTACTAGGGAAGGCCTATATGATTGCTTACTAGTTGCCATGATTGAGAATAACAGAGATCTTTAACCCAAATAAGCAGATTGAAGATCTGCAGTGAAAGAATGCGAGTTAGGAAAACAACATAAAGCATCCATGTTCTGTATATTAAAATTATGCTTCAAACCAAAAGCAGCTTTTCAGATATTATGATCAGTAAATATAAATTTGCTTGCTAACATCCATTCCATACAATGGGAACTGAAAAAACAACTATTTAGTAAATCAACAACAAATAAAATCAGAACTGAGAATAAAAATCTAACAACCCTCAACCAAAAAATCAGAAACAACAACCCTAAACCTATGAACCAAAATATACAAATAGAATTGAAAATCATGAATCAGAATTAACCCTAAACCCCTAAATCAAAATAGAATAAAAAGTTTAGAATTGAAAAACAAAATTAGAATCAACAACTCAACCATAGAATCAAGAACAACTCAACCAAGTATTAATTATAAATTAGAATCAATAAGAAAGTTAAACCAGAATTTAAAAATAAAAATAGAATCAGAACAAAAAAACAAACATGAGGCTTAGCTTCCATTACAGAAGATGATGGAGGCTTGGTAGGAACTGGGGTCGGTGGCTTGGTGCTGCTGGGAAGAACGTTCCTGGGCCGGTGCTCGCTGGCGATGCTGGGCGCTGCTGGGAAGAATGATGTTGCCTGCTGGGAACTGGGAAGAAGGCTTCGGTGTTGATGGCTGGTGGGACTGCGACTTTGTGATGGCGAGATTGAGAGCAACAGAGAGCAACTGCAACGGGCCGAAGGCTTCGCGGTGGTAGGTGGCTGGGTGCGCAGGTCTGCAGGTGTGGAGATTTGGAGAAGAGGGAGCGATGAGTACTGACTAGGTTAGGGATTGGGGATTTGGGGGTTAGGGTAGACGCTCACACCCGTGCAGTTTCGTTTGGCGGGTGGGGGTCTGGGTCACGCAGTTTCGTTTGGGGGTGGGGCTCCTTGGGGCAAGGGTAATGTTTAGGGTTTTTTTCTAACCGGTTTAGTTCGGTTCGGTTAGAATTTTCAGATTCAAAACCAAAAACTAAATCGAACCGCACAAAAAATAGTAAAATCAATTTTTTTTCGGTTTTTTCGGTTATCGATTAATTCGGTTTTCAATTTTTTCGGTTCGGTTTGTCAGTTTAGTTCGGTTCGGATCGATTTTGAACACCCCTAGTTGCTCAATGTTCCAAATCCTGCTGTTCTTGACATTCCTGTTTGTGCATTGGAGGTGGATATTGGAATTATATATTATTATATAGATTGCCTAAAGATTAAGTAATACCATTATGAAAATAAGTTTGTTAGGTACTCATAAAGATTTTTTATGCCTTTGAATGATTAATTTAAATTTTTAATTTAGTCAAAAGAAAAATACTACAAAAGCATTATGTTATTCTTTTGCATGTCATCAGATAGGTATATCCATGATGAGGAAGGAAGTTGAGAACGATGAGTTTGTAAAAGTAATTCGTTTCCGTTGCTGTTTCTATATATTTTTTTAACTCAAAACAAATAAATAAAGGCCATGCTGTTATATCAGCTGGATTTGATTTGAAGAAAAGGATTTAGGTTTGGAAATATTTAAAAATTTTCTGTGGTCAATTATTTGAGCTGGAACCAACATACAGACTTAAGAAATTTTTGTTTAAAGGTTTTTATTCTGATTTTTTGTAGGAATCTTCATCTCTTAGAAAAATACCAGTGGTATCTTTTGGCCGTGATCTTCAACTTCCTGCACATGGTAAAAGAAATTCAAAAAATATAGCCATACTAAATAAGCATACAAATTAGAAGTTTTTAACAATATTTGTATCTGTGAGCAGGACACTATTAGGATTTCATTATTAGAAATTTAGAAAATAGGTAAAATTATAAAGAACTTTATTCATATTTTTAGAGTTTTAGAAATATACTAACATGTTACCAATGAGATGTTATTCATAAGAAATCTTATTTGAATGGTTTCTACTCATTACAATATTGTGCAGTTAGTTGGAGATGATCTCTTGATGTCTAATGCAAAACGCTTTAAGAGAGCAGTACTAGAGTATGCATGTAATGTTCTTTTTCTTAAGGTAAGTGATTTAAATGGACTTTGACGGGGTTTCTTTGTTTAGTTCAAAATTATTCTCACTTTTTCTTCATAAAATTAATCATATTTTGTTAATAGAGATGTTTGGATATCCAGAGTTTGAAAAAAGTTATTTCTTTATACAATACATTAGAAGATAGAGTTTACAAGTTTTTTACCCATATTAAAAAAACTGTTGCATGGGCTATTTTTGATAAATTATTTTTTTAATTGCTATTTTGCTATTTTTATTGCTGTTCTTCCTCTGCCATGAATTTCTATTATTTAATAAACTTGAAAAATATATATTCCATAATTTAAAAGAATTGATAAGAACTAGATGAACATGGAGCAGTTTACTTTTTATTTGCTGCCTGACCATATGATGCTTTGATGAGATGGTTTCATTGTGATTTTAGAGTTTGTATATTGAAAACTTTTAATTAATATGCATGCTCAGGAGAAATCACTTAAAATGTTGTTGACATCTTAGGTCTCTCGCGCGTACTCTAATTAATTAGTTACTTCAATTGTATCTACTATATCATCATTGATCTTAATTACTTTCTTTTATCTTGCTCAGGAAACATAATTTCTGCCTTCCTGTCCTTGTCCCCAGTGTAAGTTTGATATATTTTGCCTTCATTCTTAACTATTCCTTTTTATGGGGCCATATTTTTGTCATTTTTTATTTGCATCTGATCTTCCTAGAGTAAAAAGGAAACAAGTGTCTTAATTAGGATGATGCAAAACACTAATTAAGTATTGCTTGTGCTGTTCTATCATTGGGTTTTAAGGTTTAACGGGTTTCATTGATATTTAATTTGATTATATGGTAATTAGCTCATTTTAGGTACTTAATTAATTACTTTCCAACGCCGTTGAGAGCGCGCCAATTGGGCTTCTGTAGCTCCAGAAAATCCACTTCGAGTGCAGGGAGGTCAGAATCCAACAGCATCTGCAGTCCTTTTCAGTCTCTGAATCAAATTTTTGCTCAGGACCCTCAATTTCAGCCAGAAAATACCTGAAATCACAGAAAAACACACAAACTCATAGTAAAGTCCAGAAAAGTGAATTTTAACTAAAAATTAATAAAAATATACTAAAAACTAACTAAAATATACTAAAAACATACTAAAAACAATGCCAAAAAGCGTATAAATTATCTGCTCATCACAACACCAAACTTAAATTATTGCTTGTCCCCAAGCAACTGAAAATCAAAGTAGGATAAAAAGAAGAGAATATACTATAGACTCCAAAATATCAAGGAAACTTAGCTCCAATTAGATGAGCGGGACTAGTAGCTTTTTGCTTCCGAACAGTTTTGGCATCTCACTTCATCCCTTGAAGTTCAGAATGATTGGCACCTATAGGAACTCAGAACTCAGATAGTGTTATTGATTCTCCTAGTTAAGTATAATGATTCTTGAACATAGCTAGTGTATGAGTCTTGGCTGTGGCCCAAAGCACTCTGTCTTCCAGTATTACCACCGGATACATACATGCCACAGACACATACTTGGGTGAACCTTTTCAGATTGTGACCCAACTTTGCTAGAGTCCCCAATTAGAGGTGTCCAGGGTTCTTAAGCACACTCTTTTTGCCTTGGATCACAACTTTATTTCTTTCTTTTTCTTCTATTTCTTCTCTCTCTTTTTTTTTCGTTTTTTTTTTTTTGAATCACTGCTTTTTCTTGCTTCAAGAATCAATTTGATGATTTTTCAGATCCTCAATAACAGTTCTCTTTTTTCCTCATTCTTTCAAGAGCCAACAATTCTAACATTCTTAAAACAACAAATTCAAAAGACATATGCACTGTTCAAGCATTCATTCGGAAAACAAAAGGTATTGTCACCACATTAAACTAATTCAACTGGTTTCAGAGATAAATTCGAAATCCTGTACTTCTTGTTCTTTTGTGATTAAAGCATTTTTCATTTAAGAGAGGTGATGGATTCATAGGACATTCATAGCTTTAAGACATGAATTTTAAATTTTATTAATTATGAATTAAGAACAAGACTCAAAAATAGATATAAGATGAGAAAAAAAAAGAAAACAAAAAATTTTAAATAGGCTCCTAATGATAGAGGTTTTCACAGAGTTAGAACTCAACAACCTTGATTTTGAGAAGTGGATGCTCCCTCAAATTGAGAGGAGAATTTCTGGCGTTTCAGCTCTTGGAGTTCACGCCCCTGCTTCTCTTGTTCCTTCAGCAATTTGCAGAGCATGCAGTTCTGATTCTGCTGTTCTTCCTTAAGTTGCTCCATAGTCTCTTGCAACTTGGTGATAGATGCTTCTAGGCTGGCCCAGTAGCCAATTTCAGGAAATTCAGGGAGGAACTCCTGCGCCCTCCTTTTGATAGAGTTGTCTTGCATTTGTCCTTCCATTGACTTCTTGGTGATTGGATGTTCAATGGGTATGAATTCATCTACTCCCATCTTTACCCCAGCCTCTTTACAGAGCAAGGAGATCAAGCTTGGGTAAGCCAATTTGGCTTCAGTGGAATTCTTATTTGCAATTGTGTAGATCTCACAAGCAATCACATGATGAACCTCCACTTCTTTTCCAAGCATAATGCAATGAATCATCACTGCTCTCTTTATAGTGACCTCAGAACAGTTGCTAGTGGGCAGTATGGAATGCCCAATAAAGTCTAGCCAACCTCTTGCAATTGGTTTGAGGTCTCCCCTCTTGAGTTGGTTTGGGACACCCTTTGAATTGGTTATCCACTTAGTTCCAGGGAGGCATATGTCCTCTAGAACTTGATCCAACCCTTTATCTGCTCTCACCATTCTCCTATTAAAGGATTCAGGATCATCCTGCAGTTGAGGCAATTTGAAGATTTCTCTTATTTTGTCCAGATGGAAGTACATAACTTTCCCTCTGACCATGGTTCTGTAGGTATGGTAAGTAGTTCCAGTCATTCTCTGCTTATCTGTTAGCCACAGATTTGAGTAGAATTCCTGAACCATATTTCTTCCAACCTTTATCTCAGGATTGGTTAGAATTTCCCATCCTCTATTTCGAATTTGCTCTTGGATCCCCGGATATTCATCTTCTTTCAGATCAAATTTAACTTCCGGGATCACTGACCTCAAACCCATTATTTTGTGATAATGGTCTTCATGTTCTTTGGTTAAGAACTTCTCTTGATTCCAAAGATTCTTTGGATTATTCTCTTTCTTTCCTCTTAAATTGGTTTGTTTTCCCTTAGGAGCCATGATCTTGATGAATCTTGGCTCAGTGATCACGGAAAAGCACACCAAACTTAGAGGTTTGCTTGTCCTCAAGCAAAAGAAAGGAAGGAGGAGAGAGAGGAGAAGAGCAAATTCGAATGGTGTGGGGGAATGGTGAGGCCGAACGTCTACATATAAAAGGGGGGAAGAAGAGATTTCGAAAAATTGGAAGGAGATTTGAGAAGATGTGAAGAGATTTTGAGAGATTGGTGAGTTTTTGAACAAGATTTGGGATTGATTTGAGAGATTTGAAGAATGATTTTGATTTTTGAAGATTTGAAGGTGAATGATGAAAGGTTGAAATGTGTTTATGTAGAAAAGTATGGGTCAAAAAAGGAAAGTTTGAAAAAAATTTGATTGGAAAGCAAAATCTTGGTCCCCCACCTTTCTGGCGTTAAACGCCCAGAATGGTATCCATTCTGGCGTTTAACGCCCATTTGTTAGCCAATGTGGGCGTTTAACGCCCAGCCAGGTGCCCTGGCTGGCGTTAAACGCCAGGATTCCCTTTATCACTGGGCGTTTTGCTAAACGCCCAGGATGCTGCACACCTGGCGTTAAACGCCAGAATGGTGCACCCAAAATGGCACCTTTACTGGCGTTAAACGCCCAGAATGGTGCCCATTCTGGCGTTTAACGCCCAAAATGCCCCTTACTGGCGTTTTTTCGCTAGTAAGCTTTTTTTCTCTGCTTTTTGCACCAAATCCTTCTGTAACTCTGTGAATTCCTTCATTTTTGATACTTGCCTCTGTAGAAACAAAACATATAACCTGCTAATGACTGGGTTGCCTTCCAGCAAGCGCTTCTTTATTGTCTTTAGCTGGATCTTTACTGAGGATCATTCCAGCCTCAGTTTTGAGCATTCCTGCTCAATATTGCTTTCAAGATAATGCTTGATTCTCTGTCCATTAACAATGAACTTTTTGTCAGAATCAATATCCTGAAGCTCAACATATCCATATGGTGACACTCCTGTAATCACATACGGACCCCTCCACCGGGACTTAAGTTTTCCTGGAAACAATCTGAGCCTAGAGTTGAAGAGCAGAACTTTTTGTCCTGGCTCAAAGACTCTGGATGACAACTTCTTGTCATGCCACTTCTTTGCCTTTTCCTTATAAATTTTTGCATTTTCAAAGGCATTGAGTCTGAATTCCTCTAGCTCATTTAGCTGGAGCAATCTTTTTTCACCAGCTAATTGAGCATCCATGTTTAGGAACCTGGTTGCCCAGTAGGCTTTATGTTCCAGTTCCACGAGCAGATGACAGGCCTTCCCATACACCAGTTGGTATGGAGAGGTTCCTATTGGAGTCTTGAATGCTGTTCTGTATGCCCACAGAGCATCATCCAAACTCTTTGCCCAATCCTTTCTTCGGGCTATCACAGTCCATTCTAGGATTCTTTTTAGCTCTCTGTTAGAGACTTCAGCTTGCCCATTTGTCTGTGGATGATACGGAGTTGCCACTTTGTGGCTAATTCCATATCTGACCATAGCAGAGTATAGCTGTCTATTGCAGAAATGAGTGCCCCCGTCACTGATTAGTACTCTAGGAACACCAAACCTGCTGAAGATGTGTTTCTGGAGGAATTTCAGCACGGTCTTGGTATCATAAGTGGGTGTAGCAATTGCTTCTACCCACTTAGATACATAGTCCACTGCTACCAGAATGTAAGTGTTTGAGTATGATGGTGGGAATGGACCCATGAAGTCAATTCCCCATACATCAAACAATTCTATCTCTAATATCCCTTGTTGAGGCATGGCATATCCGTGAGGCAAGTTACCAGCTCTTTGGCAACTGTCACAGTTACGCACAAACTCTCGGGCATCTTTATAGAGAGTAGGCCAGTAGAAGCCACATTGGAGGACTTTAGTGGCTATTCGCTCGCTTCCAAAATGTCCTCCATACTGTGATCCATGGCAGTGCCATAGGATCCTTTGTGCTTCTTCTCTGGGTACACATCTGCGGATCATTCCGTCTGCACATCTCTTAAAGAGATATGGCTCATCCCATAGGTAGTACTTGGCATCTGAAATTAATTTCTTTCTTTGCACTCTGCTGTACTCCTGGGGTATGAACCTCACAGCTTTATAGTTTGCAATATCTGCAAACCATGGAGCTTCCTGAATGGCAAAGAGTTGCTCATCTGGGAAAGTCTCAGAAATCTCAGTAGAAGGGAGGGACGCCCCAGCTACTGGTTCTATTCAGGACAGATGATCAGCTACCTGGTTCTCTGTCCCTTTTCTGTCTCTTATTTCTATATCAAACTCTTGCAGAAGCAACACCCATCTTATTAGCCTGGGTTTTGAATCCTGCTTTGTGAGTAAGTATTTAAGAGCAGCATGGTCAGTGTACACAACCACTTTGGATCCCACTAGATAGGATCTAAACTTGTCAATGGCATAGACCACTGCAAGTAACTCTTTTTCTGTGGTTGTGTAATTCTTTTGTGCATCATTTAGAACACGGCTGGCATAATAAATGACGTGCAGAAGCTTGTTATGCCTCTGTCCCAACACTGCACCAATGGCATGGTCACTGGCATCACACATTAGTTCAAATGGCAATGTCCAATCTGGTGCAGAGATGACTAGTGCTGTGACCAGCTTAGCTTTCAAGGTCTCAAATGCCTGCAGACACTGTGTGTCAAACACAAATGGTGTGTCAGCAGCTAGCAGGTTACTCAAAGGTTTTGCAATTTTCGGAAAATCCTTTATAAACCTTCTGTAGAATCCTGCATGCCCCAGAAAGCTTCTGATTGCCTTAACATTGGCAGGTGGTGGTAATTTTTCAATTACCTCTACCTTTGCCTTATCCACCTCTATTCCCCTGCTTGAAATTTTGTGTCCAAGGACAATTCCTTCAGTCACCATAAAGTGACATTTCTCCCAGTTTAAAACCAGGTTAGTCTCTTGGCACCTTTTCAGGACAAGTGATAGGTGGTTAAGACAGGAGCTGAATGAGTCTCCATATACTGAGAAGTCATCCATGAAGACTTCAAGAAATTTCTCCACCATATCAGAGAAGATGGATAGCATGCATCTCTGAAAGGTTGCAGGAGCATTACACAGACCAAAAGGCATCCTTCTGTAGGTAAACACGCCAGAAGGGCAAGTAAATGCTGTTTTCTCTTGGTCCTGAAGATCTACTGCAATTTGGTTGTAACCTGAATAGCCATCCAAAAAGCAGTAATAATCATGACCAGCTAGTCTTTCTAGCATTTGGTCTATGAATGGTAAAGGAAAATGATCCTTTCTGGTGGCTGTATTGAGCCTTCTGTAGTCAATACACATACGCCACCCTGTGACTGTTCTTGTAGGAACCAGTTCATTTTTTTCATTATGAACCACTGTCATGCCTCCCTTTTTGGGGACAACTTGGACAGGGCTCACCCAGGGGCTATCAGAAATAGGATAAATAATCCCAGCCTCCAGTAATTTAGTGACCTCTTTCTACACCACCTCCTTCATGGCTGGATTTAGCCTTCTCTGTGGTTGGACCACTGTTTTGGCATTATCCTCCAACAGGATCTTGTGCATGCATCTAGCTGGGCTAATGCCCTTAAGATCACTTATGGACCACCCAAGAGCTGTCTTGTGTGTCTTTAGCACTTGAATCAGTGCTTCCTCTTCCTGTGGATTTAAAGCAGAGCTTATAATCACTGGAAAAGTGTCACCCTCTCCCAGAAATGCATACTTCAGGGATGGTGGTAGTGGTTTGAGTTCAGGTTTGGGAGGCTTATCCTCCTCTTGAGGAATTTTCGAAAACTCCTTTATTTCCTCTGGTTCTTCTTGATCAGGTTGAGCATCCTTGAAGATGTCCTCAAGCTCTGATTCTAGGCTTTCAGTCATATTGATCTCTTCCACCAGAGAGTCAATAATGTCAGCGCCCATGCAGTCATTTGGTGTGTCTGGATGCTGCATAGCTTTTACAGCATTCAACTTGAACTCATCCTCATTGACTCTCAGGGTTACTTCCCCTTTTTGTACATCAATGAGAGTTCGTCCAGTTGCTAGGAAAGGTCTTCCTAGAACGAGAGTTGCACACTTGTGCTCCTCCATTTCTAGCACCACAAAGTCAGTTGGAAAGGCGAATGGCCCAACCTTGACAATTATGTCCTCTATTATTCCTGATGGATGTTTAATGGAGCCATCAGCAAGTTGGAGGCATATCCGGGTTGGTTTGACTTCTTCAGTCAACCCAAGCTTTCTGATAGTGGATGCAGGTATTAGATTGATACTTGCTCCAAGGTCACACAGGGCTGTCTTGGTGCAAGCACCTTCTAATGTGCATGGTATCATAAAGCTTCCTGGATCTTGAAGCTTTTCTGGTAAGCTTTTTAGAATGACTGCACTGCATTCTTCAGTGAGAAATACTTTCTCAGTTTCTCTCCAATCTTTCTTATGACTTAAGATCTCTTTCATGAACTTAGCATAAGAAGGTATTTGCTCAAGTGCCTCTGCAAACGGAATCTTTATTTCAAGAGTCCTTAGATAGTCTGCAAAGTGGGCAAATTGCTTATCCTGTTCCGCTTGGCGGAGTTTCTGAGGATAAGGCATCTTGGCTTTATATTCTTCAACCTTAGATGCTGCAGGTTTATTCCTTACAGAAGTGGTTGAAGAAGCCTTTTTAGAGGGATTACTGTCAGCACTCTCAGGTGTCTGATCCTCCCTTGGCGTCTGAACGCCAGAATTGGGTGAAGATTGGGCGTTTAACGCCAACTTCTCTCCCTTTTCTGGCGTTTGAACGCCAGAACTGGGCAGGGAATGGGCGTTTAACGCCAGCTTTCCCCCCTTTTCTGGCGTTTGAATGCCAAAAGTGTTCCTCTCAGGGCTCTTACTGTCCTCAGAGGGATTTTGAACAGTGGTTTGGTTATCCTCTATCAATTGTTCCTTATTTGGCTTTTTGCTACTTTGAGCAGTGTTATTCAATGTCTTCCCACTCCTCAGTTGAACTGCTTGACATTCTTCTGTTATCTGTTTAGATATCTGTTGTTTTGCTTGATTCAACTGCAGTTCTATGTTCTTGTTAGCAACTTTAGTTTCATGGAGCATCTCTTTAAATTCTGCTAACTGTTCTGTCATCAGGAGCAATTGTTGATTAAGCTCAATCATCTGTTCTTGAGGATTAGGATCAGTAGCTACTGCCATGACTTCCTCTTTTGGAGAGAACTCATTGCTAGAGTACAAATATTGGTTTCTAGCAACAGTGTCTATAAGCTCTTGAGCCTCTTCAATTATCTTCCTCATGTGTATAGATCCACCAGCTGAGTGGTCTAAAGATATCTGAGCTTTTTCTGTAAGCCCATAGTAGAAGATGTCTAACTGTACCCACTCTGAAAACATTTCAGAGGGGCATTTTCTTAGCATACCTCTATACCTCTCCCAGGCATTATAAAGGGATTCATTATCCTCTTGTTTAAAGTCTTGGATGTCCAGCCTTAACTGTGTCATCCTCTTTGGAGGGTAAAAGTGATTCAAGAATTTGTCTGATAACTGTTTCCATGTCTTTATGCTTGCTGTAGGTTGGTTATTCAACCACCTCTTAGCTTGATCTTTTACAGCAAATAAAAACAGTAATAGTCTGTAGACATCCTGATCCACCTCTTTATCACGTACTGTGTCAGCAATTTGTAAGAACTGTGCCAGAAACTCAGTAGGCTCTTCCTGTGGAAGCCCGGAATACTGGCAATTTTGCTGCACTATGATAATGAGTTGAGGATTTAGCTCAAAGCTGCTTGTTTTGATGGGAGGTGTACAGATGCTACTCCCATATGCAGCTGTAATGGGGTTAGCATATGACCCCAGAGTCCTTTTGGACTGCTCAATTCCACTTAGGTCCATAATGGATAAAGAGAAATGATATGGATTGCAAATAGATAAATTTTGTTTTTTTTTTTGAATTAACCGAAAAAATAAAATAAAACAAAAGGAAAATAAAATAAAAGAAATTCGAAATTTAAAAGAAAATAAGATCAAAGCAAATTGAAAACTGAATCAATTAGTTAATTAAAAAGATTTTGAGATTAGCAATTAGAAAGATATGATTGAAAAAAAATTTTATGAAAAAGATTTGATTTTTGAAATGAGGAAAGAGAAAAACAACAAAATGACACCAAACTTAAAATTTTTAGAAAATCAAACACAAATTTTCGAAAATTTTAAAGGAAAAACACAAAGAGGACACCAAACTTAGAATTTTTACGGATCAAAAAGGGACTAAAGACATGCAAATTCGAAAATTAGAAGAAAAACAAAAGCATGCAATTGACACCAAACTTAAAATATGAGACTAGACTCAACTAAAAGACTCTAAACCAACAAAAATAAAACAGTCCTAATCTAAGCAACAAGATAAGCCGTCAGTTGTCCAAACTCGAACAATCCCCGGCAACGGCGCCAAAAACTTGGTGCACAAAATTGCAATCACACTTTTGCAACCCCGCACAACTAACCAGCAAGTGCACTGGGTCGTCCAAGTAATACCTTACGTGAGTAAGGGTCGATCCCACGGAGATTGTCGGCTTGAAGCAAGCTATGGTTATCTTGTAAATCTTAGTCAGGATATCAATAATTATCAGGGTTGATTGTGAAAAATAAAAGAACATGAAATAAGTACTTGTTTTGCAGTAATGGGGAACAGGTTGAGGTTTTGGAGATGCTCCATCTTTTGAATCTCTGCTTTCCTACTGTCTTCTTCTTCAAGCATGCAAGGCTCCTTCCATGGCAAGCTGTATGCAAGGGTTTCACCGTTGTCAGTGGCTACCTCCCATCCTCTCAGTGGAAATGTTCAACGCACCCTGTCACGGCACGGCTATCCATCTGTCGGTTCTCAATCAGGCCGGAATAGAATCCAGTGATTCTTTTGCGTCTGTCACTAACGCCCCGCCCTCAGGAGTTTGAAGCTCGTCACAGTCATTCAATCATTGAATCCTACTCAGAATACCACAGACAAGGTTTAGACCTTCCGGATTCTCTTGAATGCCGCCATCAGTTCTAGCTTATACCACGAAGATTCTGATTAAGGAATCCAAGAGATATCTACTCAATCTAAGGTAGAACAGAGGTGGTTGTCAAGCACACGTTCATAGTTGAGAATGATGATGAGTGTCACGGATCATCACATTCATCCGGTTTAAGAACAAGTGATATCTTAGAATGGAAGCAAGCATGATTGAATGAAAAACAGTAGTAATTGCATTAATCCATCAAGACACAGCAGAGCTCCTCACCCCCAACCATGGGGTTTAGAGACTCATGCCGTGGAAAGTACACAAAGAAACGTGTAAAGTGTCATGAGGTACAGATACAATGTCAAAAGATCCTATTAATAGTGAACTAGTAACCTAGGGTATACAGAAATGAGTAAATGACATAAAAATCCACTTCTGGGTCCACTTAGTGTGTGCTTGGGCTGAGCATTGAAGCTTTCATGTGTAGAGACTTTTTCTGGAGTTAAACGCCAGCTTTCATGCCAGTTTGGGCGTTTAACTCCAAGTTTTATGCCAGTTCCAGCGTTAAACGCTGGAAATTCTGAGGCTGATTTGCCACGCCGGTTTGGGCCATCAAATCTCGGGCAAACTATGGACTACTATACATTGCTGGAAAGCCCAGGATGTCTACTTTCGAACGCCGTTGAGAGCGCGCCAATTGGGCTTTTGTAGCTCCAGAAAATCCACTTCGAGTGCAGGGAGGTCAGAATCCAACAGCATCTGCATTCCTTTTCAGTCTCTGAATCAGATTTTTGCTCAGGACCCTCAATTTCAGCCAGAAAATAACTGAAATCACAGAAAAACACACAAACTCATAGTAAAGTCCAGAAAAGTGAATTTTAACTAAAAACTAATAAAAATATACTAAAAACTAACTAAAATATACTAAAAACATACTAAAAACAATGCCAAAAAGCGTATAAATTATCCGCTCATCATGTAACCTGCAATTAATTTTCCTTTAGGCTGGTGGTAGGGTCAAGCAATCGATCTATTTATACTCCATAATTTGTTTATGCATGAACAAGATATATGCTGGGTAACTAGAATAATTGTTTATGCTTTTCATATTAAGTCTCCTGCAACTTAACCTGATGTTTCATGGTGTGATGCAAGAATCGGGTTTGGTTATGCACCATATATCTGTTCAACTTGATCCTTATGACTTGCTTAAATACAGAGGGCAAATATTATTTTTTCTTGATATGGATCATATCCAGTGATAGTGTGTGTAAGTTACTACTGGTTGCCACTAAATTATTTTGTTTTGGTTCAATTTTTCAAGTTTCATAACAATTCTAAGGTTTAATTTTATGTTTTGTGTTTTATATGATATCTCTTGCAGGTTTTAAATATTAGTGTATTTTTGCATATTTATATATATGAAACATTTTTAGAGGTTATTACTGACGGACTAAAATCCTTATTGAATGGGAAATCATTATTACAAAGTTGCATTTTTCTTTCATCACAATGTTAGTGCTAGTTACTACTGCTCCATGGATTTGAATGACATTATGTATGGTCTGTGTTCAATGGTGGACAAAGAAATTGGTCTCTCTTCCTTTTTCTCTATCTTCATTCTCCACTACTCAACTTGAAGCTTAATAATATTGTCTCTGGGTTACACTTAATTTCAAGTTTCTTAATGATTGGGTATCTATTACTTGTATAATAGCTGTGGCTCATTAAGCCACGCGTTATTCTCTCAATTAACCAGAATAAAAAAAGAAGGATCGGGGGTATTGCAAACACGTTACATTACATTCTGCCTTCTAATCTTCTCCCCTTGCCCGTGCGTTTCACTTCAACCCGTCCCTTCCTCTTTCTCCTTGAAAACCCAAAATCCCATTCTCTTCTTCGTTCTCTCCTCGATGACCCACTCCATTCTTGTGGTTGATATCATCGCTGGCTATTGACGCTTCCCGAGTAGTTTGATACCCCAGTTTCTGAAGAACATCTCTCTGAACCCCGATTTGAAAACCCTAACCAACCGAGGTATGCGGATTATTCATCTGGGAGAAAGGTTCTGGCATTGGCGACGGCGATGGTGAGTTTCAGCCGGGGAGATGCTCGCGATGATGGTTGACTACGATCTCTGTTGTGGGCTTAATATGCTCAGGGAAGTGAACAGCTTTGGTGATACATGTTCGGTTGAGATCTTAACCATCGCCATCCTCGTGCAGTTATTCTGCTGATCTCTTTGTTTGTCTGGTGCTGTATGTTTAAAGTCGGTGATTTAGGGTTTCCTTTGTGGGTTGGTGGTCTTTGATTTGGGGTTTGGCCAAAGAAGGTTCAACTGTAACTCTCTGTCACCATCCCTCGCTCTACTTGAAACCCTAATGGTGAAGGCGCTTTGTCTCTCTCATACTCCCAAACCCCATCTCTTCAACCCTATTTTCCAACTTTTAATTTGTATTTCTCTTTGATCTTGGCCAGTTTCTTCGTTGTTGGAACCACAAAAATGGAGGTATTCACAAACAGAACCTGATCGAAAGAGATAAAACCATATCAAGCTGAGGATTCTCATAGCAGTGGTGAAGCCCTTAAGAATCATATGTTTATAGCTATTTTTATAATATATTCTATTGTATTCTGATTCATTTGTGTCTTCATAATTTTTTGGCATCTTGATTAGTTGGTTATATGAAAAAAAAATATTCCTTCCCTTTTTTATGATGTGTTTTCTCTATTTTGTATATCAGAGAGATCCAAAATCCTATGAGTCACGCAATCGAATGTGCTCGAAGCCTACACCTGCCTCCGAAAAGTTGTGAAGTAACCCTTCGTTACCTATTTCCTTCATTTTTTTTATTCTAATTTTTATCTCATTGAATTCATTTTTTGATGTGTTTCAGTGCGTTGAGTTGGTTTATCAGGTTGGAATATGTGGAGAGCATGGTAGGAGCCATCTTCTATTGCATTCTTTGCTCAAATTGGTCTTGACTATGTCTCATACTCTCCTTTTAGGTTAGATTTTTAGCTTAAATATAAGTTAGAGTTTTAAATGTTCAACTATTAAACTCAAATTTGAATACTCTTGCAGGGTTCTAATTGAAAGGCTTGCATACACCTTAAGTTGTAGTTTAAGAAATTTGTTAATCTGGTGTAAGAGGGATGAATGACTAGCTTCTGGTTCTTTTACTACTCTGTTGTTACAGCTCCTTTCAGTCCTTAACTATTTTGTTACATTTTAGCTTTTAGTCCTTTCTGTTTTATGTGAGCATTTGTTGTGGAGCTTCTCTTCACTATGTTTTTTGTATTTTTTTAAGTGCTTCTATTACTTTATGGTTTTGGTTACAAATTGATGCTGAAAGCTTGCAAAGAATTTGGCCTAATTTTACTATATTCAAGTATTGTTAGTTAGGTTGGGTCAGATAATTAGTGATACTCTGGATTCTATTTTCTCAAATAATATTCTGGCTTTATTTACAAAATGCAAATTTAAATTTGGCTTTATTAACAAACTTACAGTGGTTTCTTTTTATTTGGTCAATTTAGACTTCAACTCTAAATCTGATAACTTATTCTTCATTCATATGTGTCTATATTTTGGGTTGTTGTCTACGCTGCTATGAGCTTCAATTAAGATCTTTCTTTGTGGTTTCTAATTGAAATGATTGGTTGTATTCTTGGTCTAATATAAGATAAGGTTATCAACACTCATAGGTAGGAAGCTTATTGGGAGGCTCCTCAAAATCTTTTCTTACCATGGTACACTCTAAACCCGACAACAATATAAGAAAACAGAGGAAAAAAGAATTCGTACCCCTTTTCTTTTTTCCCCACCTTTCTTATGTATGTGTCCTATTATGTTGTCTAAGTTGTGTGTTCTTACTGTTGGTATAAGTATTTTGATATTATCCCTTAAGAGTTCATTTATTTTACATATCTTGGAAATTTGTTAAGTTTAGATTTATATATTTGATCATTCCTCCAGTATATCAAGTGACTTTTGCAAAAAAGTTGAGCTTATCTTTTATCATACAATCCTAATCTTACCATAACTTGATCTATTATCATGTTTTGCAATTACTCATAGGAGTGTTCCCGGTGCGGTTTGGTTCAGTTTTTGAGGGAAAAGCCATCCGATCCGATTGTCTAATTAAAGTGCGATTCGGTTTAGTTCGTTTTTTTGTCAAGGTCATCTGAACCAAACCAAACTAATTAAAATCGGTTTGGTTTGGTTCGGTTTGTTCGGTTTTTTCAATCAAATCAAAAAAAAATTCTACCATATTATTATGCAAAGTCATAACATTGAAATCGACAAACCAAAATAACACTTTTCTTATTGTATCGAAGTTTATATCATCTCTCTCAAAAAGAGGACCAACAATATTTCCAAAATTTTACAAATTTGGATAACACATATATAACTAGTTACATACTTAATGCTAAACTCTATACCAACACCAATGTTTAAATCTGAATCCAACCCATTAAAATTTGCACCATCTCTTGAAGAGAAGATTGAAAAAGGATGATGATGATCACTATGGAAAAGGGGCAGATGCTGATAAAATTTCTTAAAAGAGATTAGAAATAGGTCTTGGGGCTGCTTCTCCTGAGCTCATTAGCTCATTTATGGCACGGTGAAGGTTTGTCTTGTGCTTCTCACATAGCTTTGGCAAATACACTCATGCAAAAATTTAAATGTAAGAGGATTTAATTTATGTAATTAATATATATATTTTAAGGTGAATTTTATGGTAGTTATTATTCCTATAATTATGAAATTATGGTGATTATATATTTTGATGATAACACTTAAAAAGTATAGCTAAAATTAATGTTACATTTTTTTATTTGTTTGTATTAAAGTATTACAGTACCACAATACACCTATGCTAACATGACCATACTTAATAAACATGAAAATTAAAGAAATATAAACTTGAACTCAGAAGTAAGAACGGAAGCAAAACACAATAAAGGCATTTTAAATAAGTTAAAATTAGAACCATTTTAAAAAAAGTAAACCATTTGAAGACAACTTTAAATAAGCTAAAATTAAATTCATCACTAATCCAAAAAGAATGAAAACCTGTAGAAGTTTTCAGATCATCCTATGGCAACCAAACAATAGGCATTAGTAAGTTTTGAAAACACTCCAATTTCATAATTATTCTCAAATTGTAGTCCTGCAAGGAAATAATATACATTCAATATCTTATCTCAAAAAAGCAAAAACAAGTTCTAGTAAGGAAGATTAAAGTAGGGATTCCCTACTAGGGAAGGCCTATATGATTGCTTACTAGTTGCCATGATTGAGAATAACAGAGATCTTTAACCCAAATAAGCAGATTGAAGATCTGCAGTGAAAGAATGCGAGTTAGGAAAACAACATAAAGCATCCATGTTCTGTATATTAAAATTATGCTTCAAACCAAAAGCAGCTTTTCAGATATTATGATCAGTAAATATAAATTTGCTTGCTAACATCCATTCCATACAATGGGAACTGAAAAAACAACTATTTAGTAAATCAACAACAAATAAAATCAGAACTGAGAATAAAAATCTAACAACCCTCAACCAAAAATCAGAAACAACAACCCTAAACCTATGAACCAAAATATACAAATAGAATTGAAAATCATGAATCAGAATTAACCCTAAACCCCTAAATCAAAATAGAATAAAAAGTTTAGAATTGAAAAACAAAATTAGAATCAACAACTCAACCATAGAATCAAGAACAACTCAACCAAGTATTAATTATAAATTAGAATCAATAAGAAAGTTAAACCAGAATTTAAAAATAAAAATAGAATCAGAACAAAAAAACAAACATGAGGCTTAGCCTCCATTACAGAAGATGATGGAGGCTTGGTGGGAACTGGGGTCGGTGGCTTGGTGCTGCTGGGAAGAACGTTCCTGGGCCGGTGCTCGCTGGCGATGCTGGGCGCTGCTGGGAAGAATGATGTTGCCTGCTGGGAACTGGGAAGAAGGCTTCGGTGTTGATGGCTGGTGGGACTGCGACTTTGTGATGGCGAGATTGAGAGCAGCAGAGAGCAACTGCAACGGGCCGAAGGCTTCGCGGTGGTGGGTGGCTGGGTGCGCAGGTCGGCAGGTGTGGAGATTTGGAGAAGAGGGAGCGATGAGTACTGACTAGGTTAGGGATTGGGGATTTGGGGGTTAGGGTAGACGCTCACACCCGTGCAGTTTCGTTTGGCGGGTGGGGGTCTGGGTCACGCAGTTTCGTTTGGGGGTGGGGCTCCTTGGGGCAAGGGTAATGTTTAGGGTTTTTTTCTAACCGGTTCAGTTCGGTTCGGTTAGAATTTTCAGATTCAAAACCAAAAACTAAATCGAACCGCACAAAAAATAGTAAAATCAATTTTTTTTCGGTTTTTTCGGTTATCGATTAATTCGGTTTTCGATTTTTTCGGTTCGATTTGACAGTTTAGTTCGGTTCGAATCGATTTTGAACACCCCTAGTTGCTCAATGTTCCAAATCCTGCTGTTCTTGACATTCCTGTTTGTGCATTGGAGGTGGATATTGGAATTATATATTATTATATAGATTGCCTAAAGATTAAGTAATACCATTATGAAAATAAGTTTGTTAGGTACTCATAAAGATTTTTTATGCATTTGAATGATTAATTTAAATTTTTAATTTAGTCAAAAGAAAAATACTACAAAAGCATTATGTTATTCTTTTGCATGTCATCAGATAGGTATATCCATGATGAGGAAGGAAGTTGAGAACGATGAGTTTGTAAAAGTAATTCATTTCCGTTGCTGTTTCTATATATTTTTTTAACTCAAAACAAATAAATAAAGGTCATGCTGTTATATCAGCTGGATTTGATTTGAAGAAAAGGATTTAGGTTTGGAAATATTTAAAAATTTTCTGTGGTCAATTATTTGAGCTGGAACCAACATACAGACTTAAGAAATTTTTGTTTAAAGGTTTTTATTCTGATTTTTTGTAGGAATCTTCATCTCTTAGAAAAATACCAGTGGTATCTTTTGGCCGTGATCTTCAACTTCCTGCACATGGTAAAAGAAATTCAAAAAATATAGTCATACTAAATAAGCATACAAATTAGAAGTTTTTAACAATATTTGTATCTGTGAGCAGGACACTATTAGGATTTCATTATTAGAAATTTAGAAAATAGGTAAAATTATAAAGAACTTTATTCATATTTTTAGAGTTTTAGAAATATACTAACATGTTACCAATGAGATGTTATTCATAAGAAATCTTATTTGAATGGTTTCTACTCATTACAATATTGTGCAGTTAGTTGGAGATGATCTCTTGATGTCTAATGCAAAACGCTTTAAGAGAGCAGTACTAGAGTATGCATGTAATGTTCTTTTTCTTAAGGTAAGTGATTTAAATGGACTTTGACGGGGTTTCTTTGTTTAGTTCAAAATTATTCTCACTTTTTCTTCATAAAATTAATCATATTTTGTTAATAGAGATGTTTGGATATCCAGAGTTTGAAAAAAGTTATTTCTTTATACAATACATTAGAAGATAGAGTTTACAAGTTTTTTACCCATATTAAAAAAACTGTTGCATGGGCTATTTTTGATAAATTATTTTTTTAATTGCTATTTTGCTATTTTTATTGCTGTTCTTCCTCTGCCATGAATTTCTATTATTTAATAAACTTGAAAAATATATATTCCATAATTTAAAAGAATTGATAAGAACTAGATGAACATGGAGCAGTTTACTTTTTATTTGCTGCCTGACCATATGATGCTTTGATGAGATGGTTTCATTGTGATTTTAGAGTTTGTATATTGAAAACTTTTAATTAATATGCATGCTCAGGAGAAATCACTTAAAATGTTGTTGACATCTTAGGTCTCTCGTGCGTACTCTAATTAATTAGTTACTTCAATTGTATCTACTATATCATCATTGATCTTAATTACTTTCTTTTATCTTGCTCAGGAAACATAATTTCTGCCTTCCTGTCCTTGTCCCCAGTGTAAGTTTGATATATTTTGCCTTCATTCTTAACTATTCCTTTTTATGGGGCCATATTTTTGTCATTTTTTATTTGCATCAGATCTTCCTAGAGTAAAAAGGAAACAAGTGTCTTAATTAGGATGATGCAAAACACTAATTAAGTATTGCTTGTGCTGTTCTATCATTGGGTTTTAAGGTTTAACGGGTTTCATTGATATTTAATTTGATTATATGGTAATTAGCTCATTTTAGGTACTTAATTAATTACTTTGGTTAGATAAAGATAACTCTTTAATTATTTAAAATTAATTATTAATTTAAGACAAAAATATTCATTTTTCTTTCATGCTATTTCGATCTGTTTTTGCTTCCTTGGTTGAAGTGTGAAAAATTGTCTTGATTTCTGCCTGGATTGTTGCAAGTTGCTATAATATTCCTTCTCTTTTTTATGATGAGTTTTCTCTATTTTGTGTTTCAGAGAGATCCAAAATACTGTGAATCATGTAATCCAATGTGCTCGAAGCCTACACCAACCTTCAAAAGGTCGCGAAATAACCCTTCCTTACCTATTTCCTTCATTTCTTTATTCTAATTTTTATCTCATTGAAAGGGGCTGGTTTGTTTCTGATAAAACTATTTGGTGTTCTTGTGGGGTCCATGTTGAGTTTGCAGCTATCATTAACATTTTATTTCATCCCCCCTCCCAAAAGATTTAGACACAAAGGAATTGAGAGGAAAATTTGGTTTTGTTGCCCTTTTTTTTCAGTTACCTGTTCTTCAATTATGCAGTAGTTTTTGGGTTCAGAGATAAAATACTTTTGGGTAAGTTAAGTAAGACCACTACTTGCTTATTTTTTATATAAATTATTCTTTTGTTTTCTTTTGTGTGGGTTTATAAATTTTACCTTTTTATGATATGTGAAAGTTTATAAGTGTGTAAAAATAAGTTAATGTATTTATAGGATGCAATTGTATTCACTGGTTTATTGTTTTTTTTTTCTGATTTTATGGTATTTTATCTTCTTGATTATTTACTTTCTAAGTACATATTTTGTTTACCTCTCTTATGAAATAAAATTAGTAAGAAACTTATGGTTATTTGTTTCTCTCTTTTATTTATTTCTTTTTTCTATGTCTGAATCTTTTTTTCCTTCTGTTTTCTTGGGTGTTGAATTAAATAATTAATAAATGTTGTTGTTCTGTCTTTTTTTTTTAACGTTTGCTTCAGATTGGAGCTATTTGTCTCTTATATTTCTAACTATTGAATTATGTCTTTTTATGCATTCAATTTCGAAAAACTATTGTGTTAAAACAGTGGAAAATTCTTTAAAAATCTATATGGTGTAATTTCAACTGTTGGGTTCCTTTATTTTCTTCTATTGTTTCTCTAATCTTTTGGTTTTTATCTTCTTGGGTACTTATTTTATCATTGCATATTTTGTTTCCCTCTATTTTGACGTGTTATGAGTGATGGGCGTGATGGATGATGATTTGTTTTTGATGGTCTGCTCTGGTTTTACAGTGGCAGCGGTGCCAATGCTAAATATGACTCTTCATTCATATTACTTTGTTTTTGTTATTTTTCATTTTATTTTTTACCTCTGTGCCTTATTATTTATATATAGGCGTGCATCACGATTTTTATTTGGAACCTGTTTAAAATATTTTCTCACTTTTTAGTGGGTCTTGGTTTTTCTCTTTTTTTTTTAAATAGGCCAATAAGATTATAATATATTAAGTCCTTTAAGCTATTGTGGAGCTAATGAAAATTAAATGTAATTATTATGCTGAAATTATGTCATTTAAATATTTTCTTTGATTTAGAGAATGTATCCATTCCTGCTGTGAAGAAAGCAAAAGAAGTTTACTGAATGAGAAAAATAGTAGGCTTATATTAAAATTGTTGGATATTAAGTTTGCTTTTCTAATTTCTTTTTGTTGTCACGCAAAGGGTGCGAGATTGAAACAATTCTTTTTAGATGTCATCATATATTGTTACTAGGATTTAGAATGTTGATTTATATAATTGGTAGATAGATATTTAGCATTGCATAAGGGATCAATTCATGTTACTACTTTGTATTGTAATTACGTCAATGTACTCATTTGATCAGAAAATGTCCATTGATTTGGGAAAAAAGATATTTCTAGATTTTTTTCTCGTCTCATTAAACACCATAAAACGGTATATGGTATTCTTACTAAGTGTGCTAATATAAGTTATGTTTATCACATGCCATTACCAAATAGGCAAAAGATAAAAATTTATGGGGAGAATGTAAGGTACATTATTTAGTTGTTTAAATAAATAAATTATGTTCTGTGTTTATCACATGCCATTTAGTTTTTCGAGATGAGTAGTACTTATATAGTCACATGGCATGCTTTCAAATTAAAGGCAATTCCTAACCAAATACATACCATGAATGCCTTTAAGCTAGGGATGTTATTGCAATTAAGTTAAAGAGTTGAAATTTTATTTTGTTTGTTTTGATTTTTCATTTGTTTTTTGGAGGTTATTTATGGAGCTAAAAATACTAAAATATCTCCAATTATATGACGAACTTCCAAATTTTTTAATTTTATATTCTTTCCATTTCAAGATCTCAAATGTCTTCTTGTTCTTTGTTCTCAGTTTTGGTGTATTATTTGAAGCTTTTATTTTTTTTTCGTCTTCTTTATTTCTTTATTTAATTATACCTGATTCTATGTGAATGATTTTTTTATACCAAGCATCTTCACTGTATTGTTATCAATCTCGAGAGCTTTTCATTTCATTTTCTCTTTATACTATGCATCTTGACTGTTATTTTTTATTGGTTGGCAAGTATTTTGTTGGGGACTTGTGGTAACTATTTCATCACTTGAAATTGTTTGTATATATTTTTAGCAGGCAGCATGATTCGGTTAGAGACGAGTGAATAAATACAGTGGCATACGGGGAGAAAATTGATAGGATTGCTAACTTACTGATTTTCAGGTTTGTGAACGTAGCTTTGGAGCTTAATTTGTTAAACATTTTTACATGAATCTCTCATTTTTTTTCTTTCCTGCTTCTTCTCCAAGTAATGCAGTAAAAATGTTTGTGAAAGTGGATCTGATAGGGTCAGTGAATTTCATTTAAAAATGCAATGGTGGTGAAAAAAATCTAAAGTTGTTTCACAATTATACGACTTCTTTTAATTTAAAAAATTACTAAAGTTTATAAACTAGGAAAGGATATGCTGTCTTTCAGAATTTTAAAATCACAAGTTAGTCATTTTATACAAAATTCATGCATACAAAGAGGAGGACTAATATGCTAGCTTTTATTTGATATCTTCTATTTCTTTATGGTTATTTCTTTGTTATTTTTTGTGGGCATTCCTCTCTTTTGTTTAGTTCGTTCTCTCTTGATTGAATCTTTTATTTTTTTTAGTTTTTTGTTTCTATTGGGGTAAATAATGGGGTTGTTATTTCTACATGATATCCATGTTGATTTTATAGGTATCATAAACATTTTTTTTATTTTTGTTCTGAAATTTTGGACAAAAAAGATTTGAGTGAAATTTTGCTTTGTGCCTTTCTTATTTTTTTCATATTAAAATTATTTGTTGTTAGTAACCAAATTTTATTTGTATAAAATTAGTAAGAATTTGAGGTCCATGTTGATTTGACAAGTATCATGAACATTTGATTTTATTTTTCTTTTTCAGAAATTTTGCACACACATGAATTGAGAGTCAATTTTAGTTTTTTGCATTTTTTTTAATTCTGATTAACGCTACGTATCGTAGGTTAGTAGCCATATTTGATTAGTATAATAAGCGCTGATGTTGTGAATGTGGTAACTGGCATACACTTATAAACATAATTGTACACCACTTGAGTTTTACTTGGATGCTATTTATAAACTTTTTTTTCCTAACTCACCTGTTCTTTAGTTGTGGAGCAGCTCTTGGCTTTGGAGAAAAGGCTTTTTGGACAAGTTAAGTTATACTACTACTTGCTTATTTTTATATGAAATTTAAGGCATCAAATATTTATATTTGGGTGTCTCGTGTGCTATTTGGTGATGTTTGTGTGTTGTCAGGTTTGTTGGGACTAAGAAAGGAAAGAGTGTCTTCAAAGGCAATGGAAAAGATGGGAAGTGAAAAGGTATCAAAAGACCCTAATAAACTAAAGAGGCAACTGAGTGGTTTCTTCGTTTAGTGCGAAAGGGTAAATCATTCTTCAGTCTTTACTTTTTTTTGCTATAGCATGCTAATTCTGAATGCATCTTGCTGGTTGTCTTGTGATTTATTGTGCATGATGCATCTTGTTTGGATTCTTTTAATTAAAAAAATTACCAAGGTTTAAAAACTAAGAAAGGACAAACTGTTTTTCAGAATTTTAAAATCACAAATTAGTCATTTTGTACAGAATTCATGCACACACAGGGGAGGACTAATATCTTGGCCTTTATTTGATATCTTATGTATTTTTAAGGTTATTTCTTTGTTATTTTTTGTGGGCCTTATTCTGTTTTGTTTACTTTTTCATTTCTTTATTGAATGATCTATTTTTTTCTGTTTCTACGGGATAAATACTCGGAATTGTTATTAATATGAGTTCCATGTTGATTTTATAAGTATCATAAATATTTTTCTTTTTCTGATTTTTGCAGTGAAAGGAATTCATACTTAGATTTATATTCTTGCCTTTTTATTTTTTTCTTCTAACTAAAATTTTGTTTTTTAACTTAGTAACCGAATTTCATTTGTATAATTAACACTGTTGTTGAGAATTTTATAATATGCTGACTTTTATTTGATATCTTCTCTCTCTTTAGGATTATTTCTTTGTTTTTTTGTTTGCCTTACTCTCTTTTGTTTATTTCTTTATTTTTTGATTAAATGATCCATTTTCTTATTTTCTGTTTCTGTGGGAGTAAATGCTCGAAATTGTTAATATGTGAGCTCCATGTTGGTTTTATAAGTATCATGAACATTTTTTTCTTTTCTAATTTTTTTGTATTGAAAAGAATTTATAGTCAGGTTTAGATTTTTGCTTTTTTATTTTTTTCTTCTTAGAATTGTTATTTGTATGAGGTCCATGTTGATTTTACAATTATCATCAATATTTTTACCATTTTTCTTCTTTTAAAATTTTGTACACAAGAATTGAGAGTCAAATATAGTTTTCTTTCCTTTGTTTTTTAATTCTAATTAACCCTGATTATGTTTTTTTAATGTTTATTTTTAGAGAATTTTTGAAACATTTTTACAAGTGATACATTTTTATGCATTTAATTTCAAAAAGCTTGTGTGTTAAAAAAGTGGAATATTCTATATTTTGTTGTCGTATTTTTTAAAATCAAATTAGTGAGAAGGTTATTCTTATATGTTACTCTCTTTTGTTTATTTCTTTTGACTACGACTATTTATAATTATCTCTATAATTTGGTTTCAATTTTCATGCATTTTTTAAATTAGGAGTATGTGGTTGGTCTTAAACAATGCTCTGTTGAGGAAAGAGGAGCATCTTTCTTTGGAAGAGGTTGAAAAGATCCTTGATGCTGGAATTTGATAAATTTTATGAGTCTCATGGTTCTGGGACGAGTTTGCATGTTAAATGAGATGGTTGTCCATGCCAGTTAACTAGAGCTACTGATTCGGACAAATAGGGCATTAGATATTTTGGTTGTGTCCATGTAAGTACTTCATATTTTGGGTTGTAATGTAGGAGATGTGTGGATTAAGATGTTTTCATCTTCTGTATAGAATGCTTTGTGCATTTTTATTAGGTTTATTTCTCATGTAATTGATTAAATGTTAGGGTGTGGAGTGTGGACACTATTATTAGCCGGTAGACAAATTAATTGTGCAGTCCTTTCTGTTTGTACTTCAGTTATTTCTTTGAAATTCAATAAAGTAAAATAGCTCTTTTATGATGTTAAAATCTCATTCCACATTTTAGCTTATTGCTTTACCTATTTGCTTTTGGCAAGTGAATGTTTTATAGGATCAAGTGAATGTTTTATAGGATTTAGATGAATGCATGTGCATGCTTGAATTGTTATGCAATTTCTCTATATTCAACAATTTGTAACTGATCCTTTGTTAACTATTTTTTAGATGGATTTCTTAGGTATATGTTGGCTAAATTAATTAGTTAATTTAGCCTAAGTGACAAAATAGTATATTTTTTGTTTTAACTTTTTATATTGACACTTTTAATTTTATCAGAATTATGCGAAAAATGTTTGATCTATGAAATGTTTATCCTGCTCGAGTTTTGGCTTTATTTTTCACATGTTCTATTTTTGCTCTCAATTAAAGATTGAATTCTTAATCTAAATATATACATCATATCTCAATTTTGTGATAGGGGTATTATTGATATTTTAATTTTCTTTGTCCCATATTAATAAAATTAAAATTTATTTTTTAAGATATTTTTAGGAGGGCAATACGAATACACTTCATGTTTATTTTATGTTTGTTTTATTATTATATTTCAATTTATGCCACAAACTAATGATTATAAACTTATAAAATTAGTTGTTAATTAGGACGACTATATTTTTTATTTTTTATATTTATTTAATATTTTGTAGTTTTTTAAATTGAATTAATTAATTTTTGAAACACACGATTAAGAATATGTTAAATATTATGTTGGTATAATTATACTAAAAGAAAATGATAATTCAAATTTTGAATTGGTATGTCTATAAAGAAAAATAATTTAATAGTTAATTAAAAAAAACTTAATAGTTACTTTTATTTTTATATTACAATAAATGTATTTATTAAATTTAACATTTGTTTTTAAATTTAGTTAAAATTTTTCTTAAAAGTTGTCAATTCAAAAAGATAATTAAAAGAAACAAATTAATGTTAAATTATTTAAAGACATAGGTATTTTTTTATTATAATTTTACAGGCGATAATATTTTAGTAAGTGTCGAATTTTATCGTGTCTTTTGTTAAAAATGATATAATTGAGATATTGTTTATTTTTTTAAGTCAATATATGTTACACGTTTTTTTAATAAAATAACAATAATTTTTTTTTAAACATAATCGAATAAAAAAATTTAGCAAATAGAGATCTTCCACCCGTGCATAGCACGGGTCTTCTGCTAGTTCAAATAAAGTGTTAGATAAAAAAGAGTAAAGGGAGTGAAAATTTGTGAACGGTCAAATCTCCATGGACTCCAAAAGAGCATAATTTGATCAAATTCTCTCTACAAAATATGTCCTACACAACTTCTAGTCAACATTGGAAATCATATTCTATTTTGTTCAGAAGACGGTGGTGGGTTGGAAGAACCTACGATGACCAGACGAAGACGATGGTGCCTGAGCACGTGATGGACGAGGGCATGAGCACGATGGAGCAGATGAATACCAAGGACTGATGCGCCGAGCTCGAGGAAGAAGAAGTTGTGATTCTTGAAGGAGGAAGAAGTATGGACGACCAGACGATGATGGTAGTGCCTGAGCGCGACGGACGGCGACAGTCGTTGTAGATAGGGAAGCTACTAATTTCAAAAACCAGGCCCTTAGGGCTTGTCTCAAGCCATATAGAGCTCAATTTAATTTGCAGACTTGACAAGAGTTGGAAGATTCAAAGCCCAGAGGTTATTGCATATAAACCAACTCAGATAAATCGCCATTTAAGGATGCGTTGTTAAAATCAAATTGTCGAATTATCCATTTGTGAGTGAGTGCCAAAGTCAAAATTATTCTTATAGTCACAGGCTTAATGACAGGTGCTAACACCTAATCAAATAACCTAGTTCCTTTATAAATGAGGTTAGTAATCTGAAAGGAAAGTGTTTTGAACCAAAGGCTACTTACCCTAAAAATTAATTAAAAGATGACAATTTAAATATTTAATCATATTTATTTAGAACAAGTATGAATAACAATTTGACAACTAAGATACTCGTTCACGATTCTAAATAATTTTTTCAAAAATATAGATTTCTTAATTTACTTTTATATTTTAAAGTTTTAAATATGTCCACCTTTTGTGTAGCATACATGAAAGTAATATATTGGCTACAATTTGAGAATTATTTTTTCAAAGGATTAGGATTAGGGTTAGGGATTTAGGGTTAGGGTTAGCGTTTAGGATTAGTGTTAGGATTAGGGTTAGGGATTAGGAGTTAGGATTTGGGGTTAAGGTTGGGGTTTAGAGTTAGGGATAGGGGTTAGGGTTAGAGTTTAGGATTAGAATTAAAGTTAGTATTTAGGGTTAGAGTTAGGGTTTAAGATTAGAATTTAAGGTTAGATTTAGGATTAGAGTTTAGGATTAGAGTTAGAGTTACAGTTAATATTTAGGGTTAGAATTAGTGTTTAGGATTTGGGTTTAAGTTTAGGGTTTAGGATTAGGGTTAGGGTTTAGAGTTAGGATTTCTTATTGAGCAAATAGTGAGAAACAAAACCAGTACTTAATAGGCAAAAATCTAATTTGAGAATTGTGTCCTATACATTGATTATTATTGAACTTCACAAACTAATGTTGCTTCAAGAAAGGGTGTCGAAGGCCTGTGAGAGTTACACGCACACTATTCCTGGCATGATATTAGTGAATTGTTTTGGCTTACTAAGATTTTGTTAAGTTTTTACCGAAGTATAACTTTTTTGGCTTTTGATATATTCATTGTATTAAGAACTCATTATTTCTCATACCTTTAGTCACTCTCTAGCAGAACGTTTCTTGCTAAAACAAAAAATAATTGTCTTCTGAATTCAATACATAAAAGAAAAAATATAAACTCGATTGGGATCAAATTGTGCATGGTAGTGTAAACGAGCCAAAAGGAAACTTTTGTATTGAATGATAAGCACTAGAATCACCCTTGATTAGGATATTAATAATATAATGGCAATTAGGTCGAGACTATTCCTGAATTGAGGGATCAATTTTTTCATATAAAGCATATGCTTGAACATATCACCCCAGCTTTGTGTGGATACCATATTGGTTCCCACTTATTTGCTTCTCTCTTCCTTTTGACCAAATTTTCCTATATTTTTCTTTCTTAGGTTACAAGTTCTAGCCAATAGTGGCATTGACAGTTTTGGTTTTAGCTATATGGGCGTTAGCAAAAAGGCAGGATAAGTGTTTGGACTCGAAAGACTCAACTCT